>NC_141832.1:4165026-4465026 GCF_982586985.1 Callionymus lyra | reverse complement strand
ACACAACACCAGTGTGAGTGGAGTTACACAACACCAGTGTGAGTGGAGTTACACAACACAAGTGTGAGTGGAGTTACACAACACCAGTGTGAGTGGAGTTACACAACACCAGTGTGAGTGGAGTTACACAACACCAGTGTGAGTGGAGTTACACAACACCAGTGTGAGTGGAGTTACACAACAGTGTGAGTGGAGTTACACAACACCAGTGTGAGTGGAGTTACACAACACTAACACTAACACTGACATTAAACACAAACACACATCAATCCTCTCACAACAGTGAGTCATGTGATCATTTATACATCAAGTGTTGAACTGATGAAAACTTCATTATTTCATGTGTTGATCAAGTTGATCCTGATTGAAATCAAAGTCTTCAAATGTTCACACAATCATGTGATGATCTTATGAACGTCAAGAGTTCAGTGTTTCCTCCAATCAAGGCTTTCAAGTCAAAATAGAGAAAAAGTCTCTTGTTGACGTTTCCGTCTCTTTCACAGGCTGAGAAACTGTCGACTGACAGAGAGAAGTTGTTCACTTCTGTCCTCAGTCCTCAGCTCTCCGTCCTCTAGTCTGACTCAACTGGACCTGAGTCACAACAACCTGAAGGATCCAGGAGTGGAGCTGCTGTCTGCTGGACTGAAGAGTCCACACTGTCACCTGGAGACTCTCAGGTCAGAACATCATGTCTTCAGTTCTTCTGATTTAATGAAAGTGTTTCTCCTTCATTACAGTCTGTCAGCGTGTCAGATCTCAGCAGGAGGTTGTTCTTCTCTGGCCTCAGCTCTGACATCTAACCCGTCCCATCTGAGAGAGCTGGACCTGAGCTTCAATCATCCAGGAGGACCAGGACTGGAGCTGCTGTCTGCTGGACTGGAGAGTCCAGACTGGAGGCTGGAGACTCTCAGGTATGGACGGAGCAGCAGAACTCACTGACTGAGCTCCAAAGATCTTCAGACTGAACATGTGATCAGAAGCAGAGAGATGTGAGTGTGTGACGCTGCTCAGACTCTTCATCTGAACTGAGCACATGAATCCAACTCTCAGAGCTTCTCCATGTTCTCCTGCTGGACACCAGTGGAAGAACAAGGAGACAGTGGAGACTGAGCGAGTGTTTCTAGATCCATCTTTGTTGTGGTCAACACAGTCATGAAAGAACGTCCACTTAGCATCTGAAGTCAAATGAATCTGATCTTCTCAATGTTTCCTCCTCCAGGCTGGATCACTGTGGACCACAGAGGTTAACATCTGGATGGAAGAAGTGTAAGTTTGATTTGATTGATGGATGAGAACTCCTTGACTCTGTCAGCTTCTAGTGGAGCAGTTGTGATGTTGAGATGTTGTTACACTTGAATCTGCTGATGGAGCTTCATCAAGTCCAGGATGATGGTGGAGATGAACGCAGAGATGTTTCAAGAACATGAAGAAACATCATGTTAGCTACATGCTAGTTTAGCTGCTGACTTGATATGGACACACTGGTGTCAATCAAATGTGACAAGATGATTCTGGGATGTTCCTCCTGGTTCTTCTCTGGAGGTGGTCCCAGTCTCAGAAGACTGTTGACTTCACTTTGAAGATGATCTCCACTAGATGTCAACAAACAGAGCAGCCCTCCCTGGCTTGCTGGGACACTGAGTCCATGATTGTGTTGAAGAGAAAGTTCTTCCACCATCATCACCTCTCGTGTCTTCTTCTCTCAGACTTCCGTCCACTCTCACTGGACCCGGACACAGCACACCGGCACCTCCTACTGTCCAACGACAACAGGACGGTGGAACTTGTGACGCAGGATCAGGATTATCTGGACCATCCCGACAGATTCCACCGGTGTCTTCAGGTGATGAGCAGAGAAGCTGTGACTGGACCATGTTACTGGGAGCTGGAGTGGAGAGGAGGAGCTTCTATCGCACTGACTCTCAGAAGAGACGGAGGGAAAGAAGACGAGTCTGAGTTTGGACAGAACCGTTATTCCTGGAGTCTGAGCTGCTCTGATGATGATGGATATAAATTCTGTCACGATAAGAAAGAATATGTCATCAAGAGTCAAGAAGTTTCTCACAGAGTAGGAATGTTGATGAACTTTAGTGATCCTGGATATTTAACCTTCTACAGTGTCTCCTCTGATGGACAGAAACACCTCCGAACCTTCTTCATCTCCACTGAACCTTTGTACCTGGGATTTGGACTCACAGAGGTTCCTGGTTCTGGTTCCTCAGTGTGTGTGTGTGACCTGAGTGTGTGAGTGTGTTCCTCCAACACACTTGTGTTGCTGCTGTCAATCATCATTAAAGTGCTGTTTGACTTGAAGTTCAGTGGAGCACGAGTCACTTATGATGTTCATCATGATGTAATAAAACATTTGGTTTAAAACTTTCAAGAGACTCAAGGTCACTTCACAATAAAAGGTTAGAAAGAAGGTCAGACGGGTAGATGTGAGGTCAGACAGGTAGATGTGAGGTCAGACGGGTAGATGTGAGGTCAGACGGGTAGATGTGAGGTCAGACGGCTACATGTGAGGTCAGACAGGTAGATGTGAGGTCAGACGGGTACATGTGAGGTCAGACGGGTAGATGTGAGGTCAGACGGGTAGATGTGAGGTCAGACGGGTACATGTGAGGTCAGACGGGTACATGTGAGGTCAGACAGGTAGATGTGAGGTCAGACCGGTACATGTGAGGTCAGACAGGTAGATGTGAGGTCAGACCGGTACATGTGAGGTCAGACGGGTACATGTGAGGTCAGACGGGTACATGTGAGGTCAGACAGGTAGATGTGAGGTCAGACCGGTACATGTGAGGTCAGACGGGTACATGTGAGGTCAGACGGGTACATGTGAGGTCAGACGGGTAGATGTGAGGTCAGACGGGTAGATGTGAGGTCAGACGGGTAGATGTGAGGTCAGACGGGTACATGTGAGGTCAGACGGGTAGATGTGAGGTCAGACGGGTACATGTGAGGTCAGACAGGTAGATGTGAGGTCAGACGGGTACATGTAAGGTCAGACGGGTACATGTGAGGTCAGACGGGTAGATGTGAGGTCAGACAGGTAGATGTTAAATCAAACACCATGATTTTGTGAATCTATTGAGTTGATTTTAGAATATATTTATTTATTGAACCTCCTTTGATTGACAACCATCATTTCTGAGACACACACACACACACACACACACACACACACACACACACACACACACACACACACACACACACACACACACACACACACACACACACACACACACACACACACACACACACACACACACACACACACACACACACACACACACACACACACACACACACACACACTCTTCATTGTCATCAGAACCGTCACGAGGCTTCAGAGAAAGTTCTAGAAGTTCTTCTTCATCTGGACTCATGGCTCCAGAGACAGTCCTCCAGGGTCTGTCGTCTGGTCCAGCCTCCAGTCCTGTCTCCCATGTTCACGCTCTCTCCAGGTCCTTGTACTTCTTGCGGAACACGGACACCTGGTCCTTGAAGAGCACCGGGTCCAGGCGCAGCTGCGAGTGCACCAGAGGCATGTAGCCAAACCAGCTGAAGGTGTTGATGCACTCCTGCCGCTGACTGAAGTGCTCGGGGTCGACCCAAGGAACCGTCCTGGTGCCCTGGTGAGCCAAGAGAAGGTGGTGAGACTAAGAGCATCGGCAGGATCTCAGGAAGAGGAGCGCCCACCTGTGGACCCGGGAGCTCCTTGGACTGCTTCCTCTGGACCACTTTGATTGGCGGCAGGTGCGTCTCATTCGTCTCTTTGTCATTCATTTGTCTTTCATAACAGAAGCCGAACTCTAACCCTCTCTTTGTCTCTTTTTCCTACTTCCAGGATCTCCTCACACTGGTGCACTTTTTTTTTATTTGTGAATTTTGTCATGTAGTTTCTATGTGTGTACTAAGAGTGAAGTTTGCCTGATGTCTTGTCAAAAGTACTGCAGTAATTATAAAGTACATGTTCAACATATGAAATCATTTGAAAGAATCACTTTCTTCTATCAACTCCCTTTTTTCACAGTGTCTCCCACAGATCCTAAGATCCTCTACTGTGAGGATTAATATTGAGCTCAACATTACCACGTGTCACACCTGAGGAGGAACTACACTTTACACATTCGTCAACCTTACGTTAATCAACCATTTCTTGGTTTCCAATGACATTCATCTGAAAAAAGGAGGAGAAGTTAGTTTTAATAGTGTGTTTGCAAAGATTCTTCAAACGATCGTCCACGTGTCACTTTTGACCTGAAGATCTGCAGGATCATGTATTCGCGTCAAACGGCTTCGTTCACCAATATTTATTGATGCTGATGACGTCGAAGACATGGTTTCTGTGGAATATTAAAACTTTCGGTTTGGTCCAGTACACGTGCCACGAATCTTCTTAGGTGGGTAAGATATTATTCTGAACCCCCGTTATATTATAAAGTACATATTTACCTGTCAGTCTGCCAAGTATCTTCTGAATCGATCGATTCGCACGTCGTTTTTTTTGGAGCCGTTTCCTGTTGGAGTCGCACGAGTCATGTTGACATTTTCCGTCACTTCCGCCTGATTTCATGAAGTTCATCAATTCAATACGACGTCACTTTGCTTTATGTATCCACTGTTTTACATTTAAACAAATGATACTTTTGTTTCAAGACTGTTGAACAGATGCTCGTGGATCAGGTGTCGTTGCAGATCTTCAAGCTTCACACATGTGCATGAAGACCAAAGACATCACAGTCGCGTTTGATGCCACGACCCAGGAAGGTGTTCTCATCGCCAGTGAGCCCCACAAAAGATGTTCATGTCATCGCCGTTGACCAACTTCCTGGGGGAACTGCTGACGATTATGCCGACCATGTGGGTTCAGCAGTTGACGGTCTTGCCTCTGAATATGCAGATGACCAGCATGAAGATGTTGAGACGGTCGACAATAATCAACAACGTTTCAAATTCAAGGACGGATCGAGTGGCAGTAAACCAGTACACGAGAGATGGGGTAAAACTCTCAAGGGGTTAAACTGCCATCTTCACCCTCTTGATACCAGTTCATGTCCATCAACTTTAAAATCCCTGGAAGTTCTTTGGTAAAGACTGTCTGGCAGGTGATCTAGTACTTCAGATAAATAAGGTACAAGTACAGAAAGGGTGACCCAAAGGGATGCTCTATATTTTTAGAAAATAAAGGCCTACAGATATAATACCTCGTCACCGTGGTGATAGATCACACTTCTTCATATCGCCGGTAAACTTCCTTCATGTTTTTTCTACTGCGACTGTGTCAGTATGGGGGTGTCATAGCTCAGATGGTAGAGTGGTTGCCTGCAGTCCAAAAGGTTGCAGGTTCAATCCCAGCTCCTGACAAGCTTGTGTCATTGTGTCCCTGAGCAAGACACTTTACCCTGATTGCTCCTGATGTGATCATCATCAGTATGTGTGAATGGCTGTCAAAGCGCTTTGTGACCCTGGTCTAGAAAGGCGCTATATAAATAGAGATTATTATTATGTGGTGGTTTGCAGGCGTGCATTAAGAAGGACTTCTAAAAGACACACACACTTACTTTTTGGGGGCGCGCCTCTCAATACCCCCCTTCGAGGACAGACCTTTCTGAATATGTTAGAGATGCTGGCAACATGAAAACATTAGTTTATATATAATATATTATTATTATATATATTATAGTTATACCACAAATCTCTAAATGTAGATTTGGAGCCAGGGCCTTTAGTTTTCAAGCCCCTCTGCTGTGGAACCAACTACCGGCTTCAGTCCGGAGGGCAGACACCCTCTCTATGTTTAAAAACAATCTTAAAACCTTACTTTTCGATAAAGCCTATAACTAACTTAACTGTTTATCTTTAGCTGCTATAACTAACTTAACTGTTTATCTTAGCTGCTATAGGCTGAGAATGCTGGAGGAGTGTACACTAAATAAAACAAAATGAATATCTTTTGCAGTGTAACTAGACAAAACCGTATAACATATTTATTTTAGCGCGCTTTCAACCAGGGCGGCGCCTATAACTGGTCTGAACCTGCACATTCATGCTGAGTGTATGTAGCATGCTAGCACACTTTTCACACTTCATAGCACACACACATGCCCAATTCAGACGCACACACACACATGCCCAATTCAGACGCGCACACACACACAAATCCTTATATACAGTTTAAAGTAAGAGGAATTAAAGAAGGAGTTCTTAACCAACCTAGAAATGCAATGAACGACACCAGACCACAAGTTTTCATCAACTCTTGGATCATGAGTTTCACTTGCGTGACGTGTTGCCAGGAATACGCAAGTGCTGCCACCTTGTGTCTGTTTCCTGCAACTTCATGTCATTTCTCTCTTATTCCCTCTTAGTGGGACTGAACAACAAAACAAAAGCAGTGACAACAAACCAAAAAGTGACAGAAGACATTATATAATTACATCTAAATAAAAGCACTTGTGAGTATCGTTCCAAAGGACACAATGAAAACTCAAATGTTTCACTCAATCACTTTTATTTTATTTTGGATTGTCAGTGATTAGTTTGTAAACCTATAAAGACAGATAAACCATTTTAATTATCAATTTAGATTAAACATTCTAAATTCATTTTAAATTAACTTGAACATTGAAACATTTTGAATTCAAACAATTTAACATTTTAAATTCATTCAAACATTCGAATATTTTAAATTAATTTAAAACATCTTAATCTAATATTTTAAATGAATCAACAAGCACTAAATCTAATTTCTTGAATTTTCCGAACTCAAATGAAATGTTATTTTATCAAAACCCATTGATCACAAAATCCATATAATGCTGCAATGTGTTCCTTAACTAATATTTAACGCAGTTAAACATCCATTTGAACATCTCAGAAGCATTCAATCAATACACAATCAAAGTAAAGAAAACATTTCACCGACTATTGGCGTCTTTGGACTGAAGCCATTGTTGTGAACTTGGAGCGTCTTCTCTCTCTGACTGACTGACTGACTGAGACCCTCCATTACCTCACAGTTCACAGGTGCTGCTCATTAGTGACAATGACTGAAGCAGTGCTGTGTCTCAAATCGCATACTAGCTACTCAAAGTTAGTATTTATAGTATGCGAAATTAAGTGCTCCACGCACACTAAATTGGCGTACTAACATTCCCACAGAACTGAGTATGGTTCGATGGACACTAACCACCCTAAATGGCCGCCATATTAATGACGTTGACGTTGTGAACGGAAGTTACGTCACTACCAGTCAAATGGAGGCAAGAGAGCACGTTGAGAGCGACGCCCCCTCGGTCAATTTTTCAACTTTATACCGATGTAAGTTTTTCATTTCATATGTTTGCACTAGTGCTGTTGTATAGAAACGTCAGTAACGTTTGTTTATTTGTATTTTGGATGAAAACGTGAATGCTAATGTTATTTCGCTAGCTTGTGAGCGAACACTCACTAAACATACGTCATGACATGTACGTTACGTTTATTGTACTATAAGATGTGTGTTCACAGCCGAAATGCTGAAGCTAGCGTATCAGCACACAGTATATAAACGATATTGTATACTGTTCTGAGTATAGATATTATTGTATTTATTTTCATTTAAAAATGTATTTATTTTTAAGGGGGCGATGAAGACACAAGGGCCCTCATTGAGTGGCGATCAATGCAGCCATCACTGGCTATGAGGAAGTGAATGAACAACATATTTGATCATGCTAACATGAATGACACCTTTCATAACTTACATGTTTGTAGACATTGATGTTACTGTAAGGAGTGTCATTGCATAGTTGTGTCAACTTGTATTTCAATCAGGGTGTTCATTAAGGCCCGGGAGCTGGGGGGGAAGGTGACCCCAGCCTACGTCAAAAAGAAGTGGGAAAACCTTAAGCAAGCATACAAGGTTGGTTTTCAAGCTAAGATGTGCTGCTGGCAAACACATTACTCCCAGAAACATTATTAGAAGTTAAATGGCTTCATATGACAATAAGGATAGAGATGTAAAAAATATCATTCCCTCTAATTCTTTCCTTCACAGAAGCTGAAGTCAACTGGGGTCAGCACAGAGGGGGGTGAAGTCACTGCCGCATCCTGGAAGTGGTCCACCTCGATGGATGAGGCGATTGACGTTGAGGACGTTGAGGACGTTGTGGACGTTGTGGACGTTGTGGATGTTGTGGATGTTGTGGACGTTGAGGAGGTTGAGGATGTTGTGGACCTTGAGGACGTTGAGGACGTTGTGGACGTTGTGGATGTTGAGGACGTTGTGGACGTTGAGGATGTTGTGGACGTTGAGGATTTTGTGGACGTTGAGGACGTTGTGGACGTTGTGGATGTTGAGGACGATGGATGAGGCGATTGACGTTGTGGACGTTGAGGACGTTGTGGACGTTGAGGACGTTGTGGACGTTGTGGACGTTGAGGACGTTGTGGACGTTGAGGATGTTGTGGACGTTGAGGATGTTGTGGACCTTGAGGACGTTGAGGACGTTGTGGACGTTGTGGATGTTGAGGACGATGGATGAGGCGATTGACGTTGTGGACGTTGAGGACGTTGTGGACGTTGAGGACGTTGTGGACGTTGAGGACGTTGTGGACGTTGAGGACGTTGTGGGCGTTGTGGGCGTTGAGGACGTTGTGGATCTTGAGGACGTTGTGGATCTTGAGGACGTTGAGGACGTTGTGGACGTTGAGGACGTTGAGGACGTCGTGGACGTTGTGGACGTTGAGGACGATGGATGAGGCGATTGACGTTGTGGACGTTGAGGACGTTGTGGACGTTGTGGACGTTGAGGATGTTGAGGACGTTGAGGACGTTGTGGACGTTGAGGACGTTGTGGACGTTGTGGACGTTGAGGACGATGGATGAGGCGATTGACGTTGTGGACGGTGAGGACGTTGTGGACGTTGTGAACGTTGAGGACGTTGTGGACGTTGAGGACATCGAGGACGTTGAGGACATTGAGGACGTTGTGGACGTTGAGGACGTTGAGGACGTTGTGGACGTTGTGGACGTTGAGGACGATGGATGAGGCGATTGACGTTGTGGACGTTGTGGACGTTGAGGACGTTGAGGATGTTGAGGACGTTGTGGACGTTGAGGACGTCGAGGACGTTGAGGACATTGAGGACGTTGTGGACGTTGAGGACGTTGTGGACGTTGTGAACGTTGTGGACGTTGTGGACGTTGAGGACGTTGTGGATGTTGTGGACATTGAGGATGTTGTGGATCTTGAGGACGTTGAGGACGTTGAGGACGTTGTGGACGTTGAGGACGTCGTGGACGTTGTGGACGTTGAGGAAGATGGATGAGGCGATTGACGTTGAGGACGTTGTGGACGTTGTGGACGTTGAGGATGTTGAGGACGTTTAGGACGTTGTGGACGTTGAGGACGTTGTGGATGTTGTGGACGTTGAGGATGTTGTGGACCTTGAGGACGTTGAGGACGTTGTGGACGTTGAGGACGTTGAGGACGTTGTGGACGTTGTGGACGTTGAGGACGATGGATGAGGCGATTGATGTTGTGGACGTTGAGGACGTTGTGGACGTTGAGGACGTTGAGGACGTTGTGGACGTTGAGGACGTTGAGGACGTTGTGGACGTTGTGGACGTTGAGGACGATGGATGAGGCGATTGACGTTGTGGACGTTGAGGACGTTGTGGACGTTGTGGACGTTGTGGACGTTGATGACGTTGTGGACGTTGAGGACGTTGTGGACGTTGTGGATGTTGTGGACGTTGAGGATGTTGTGGATCTTGAGGACGTTGAGGACGTTGTGGACGTTGAGGACGTTGAGGACGTCGTGGACGTTGTGGACGTTGAGGAGAATGGATGAGGCGATTGACGTTGTGGACGTTGAGGACGTTGTGGACGTTGTGGACGTTGAGGATGTTGAGGACGTTGAGGACGTTGTGGACGTTGAAGACGTTGTGGACGTTGAAGACGTTGAGGACGTTGTGGACGTTGAGGACGATGGATGAGGCGATTGACGTTGTGGACGTTGAGGACGTTGTGGACGTTGTGGACGTTGAGGATGTTGAGGACGTTGAGGACGTTGTGGACGTTGAGGATGTTGTGGACGTTGAGGACGTTGAGGAGGTGGTGGACGTTGAGGACGTTGTGGATCTTGTGGACGTTGTGGAGGTTGAGGACGTTGTGGACGTTGAGGACGTTGTGGACGTTGAAGACGTTGAGGACGTTGTGGACGTTGAGGACGATGGATGAGGCGATTGACGTTGTGGACGTTGAGGACGTTGTGGACGTTGAGGACGTTGAGGACGTTGTGGACGTTGTGGACGTTGAGGACGTTGAGGACATTGAGGACATTGAGGACCTTGTGGACGTTGAGGACGATGGATGAGGCGATTGACGTTGTGGACGTTGAGGACGTTGTGGACGTTGAGGATGTTGTGGACGTTGAGGACATTGTGGACGTTGTGGACGTTGTGGACGTTGAGGACGTTGTGGACGTTGTGGACGTTGTGGACGTTGAGGACGTTGTGGAAGTTGTGGACGTTGAGGACGTTGAGGATGTTGTGGACCTTGAGGACGTTGTGGACGTTGTGGACGTTGAGGACGATGGATGAGGCGATTGACGTTGTGGACGTTGAGGACGTTGTGGACGTTGTGGACGTTGAGGACGTTGAGGACGTTGTGGACGTTGAGGACGTTGAGGACGTTGTGGATGTTGTGGACGTTGAGGATGTTGTGGATCTTGAGGACGTTGAGGACGTTGAGGACGTTGTGGACGTTGAGGACGTTGAGGACGTCGTGGACGTTGTGGACGTTGAGGACGATGGATGAGGCGATTGACGTTGTGGACGTTGAGGACGTTGTGGACGTTGAGGACGTTGAGGACGTTGTGGACGTTGAGGACGTTGTGGACGTTGAAGACGTTGAGGACGTTGTGGACGTTGTGGACGTTGAGGACGTTGAGGACGTTGTGGACGTTGAGGACGTTGAGTACGTTGTGGATGTTGTGGACGTTGAGGACGTTGAGGATATTGAGGACATTGAGGACCTTGTGGACGCTGAGGACGATGGATGAGGCGATTGACGTTGTGGACGTTGTGGACGTTGTGGACGTTGAGGACGTTGAGGACATTGTGGACGTTGAGGACGTTGTGGACGTTGAGGACGTTGTGGACGTTGAGGACGTTGAGGACGTTGTGGACGTTGAGGACGTTGTGGAAGTTGTGGACGTTGAGGACGTTGTGGATGTTGTGGACGTTGAGGATGTTGTGGACCTTGAGGACGTTGAGGACGTTGTGGACGTTGAGGACGTTGAGGACGTTGTGGACGTTGTGGACGTTGAGGACGATGGATGAGGCGATTGATGTTGTGGACGTTGAGGACGTTGAGGACGTTGAGGACGTTGTGGACGTTGAGGACGTTGAGGACGTCGTGGACGTTGTGGACGTTGAGGACGATGGATGAGGCGATTGACGTTGTGGACGTTGAGGACGTTGTGGACGTTGAGGACGTTGTGGAAGTTGTGGACGTTGAGGAGGTTGAGGATGTTGTGGACCTTGAGGACGTTGAGGACGTTGAGGACGTTGTGGACGTTGTGGACGTTGAGGACGATGGATGAGGCGATTGACGTTGTGGACGTTTAAGAAGTTGTGGACGTTGAGGACGTTGAGGACGTTGTGGACGTTGAGGACGTTGAGGACGATGGATGAGGCGATTGACGTTGTGGACGTTGAGGACGTTGTGGAAGTTGTGGACGTTGTGGACGTTGAGGACGTTGTGGACGTTGAGGACGATGGATGAGGCGATTGACGTTGTGGACGTTGAGGACGTTGTGGACGTTGTGGACGTTGTGGATCTTGTGGACGTTGTGGACGTTGAGGACGTTGTGGACGTTGAAGACGTTGAGGACGTTGTGGACGTTGAGGACGATGGATGAGGCGATTGACGTTGTGGACGTTGAGGACGTTGAGGACGATGGATGAGGCGATTGACGTTGTGGACATTGAGGACGTTGTGGACGTTGAGGACGTTGAGGACGTTGTGGACGTTGTGGACGTTGAGGACGATGGATGAGGCGATTGACGTTGTGGACGGTGAGGACGTTGTGGACGTTGTGGACGTTGAGGAAGTCGAGGACGTTGAGGACATTGAGGACGTTGTGGACACTGTGGACGTTGAGGACGTTGTGGACGTTGTGGACGTTGAGGACGTTGAGGACATTGTGGACGTTGAGGACGTTGTGGACGTTGAGGATGTTGTGGACGTTGAGGACGTTGAGGACGTTGTGGACGTTGAGGACGTTGTGGAAGTTGTGGACGTTGAGGACGTTGAGGATGTTGTGGACCTTGAGGACGTTGAGGACGTTGTGGACGTTGAGGACGTTGAGGACGTTGTGGACGTTGTGGACGTTGAGGACGATGGATGAGGCGATTGACGTTGTGGACGTTGTGGACACTGTGGACGTTGAGGACGATGGATGAGGCGATTGACGTTGTGGACATGGGACGCTGTGGACGTTGTGGACGTTGAGGACGTTGTGGACCTTGAGGACGTTGAGGATGACGTGGACCTTGAGGACGTTGAGGACGTTGTGGACGTGATTGACGTTGTGGACGTTGAGGACGTTTTGGACGTTGAGGACGTTGTGGACGTTGAGGACGATGGATGAGGCGATTGACGTTGTGGACGTTGAGGACGTTGTGGACGTTGAGGACGTTGAGGACGTTGTGGATGTTGTGGACGTTGAGGATGTTGTGGATCTTGAGGACGTTGAGGACGTTGAGGACGTTGTGGACGTTGAGGACGTTGAGGACGTCGTGGACGTTGTGGACGTTGAGGACGATGGATGAGGAGATTGACGTTGTGGACGTTGAGGACGTTGTGGACGTTGTGGACGTTGTGGACGTTGAGGACGTTGAGGACGTTGTGGACGTTGAGGACGTTGTGGACGTTGAGGACGTTGTGGATCTTGTGGACGTTGTGGACGTTGAGGACGTTGTGGACGTTGAAGACGTTGAGGACGTTGTGGACGTTGAGGACGATGGATGAGGCGATTGACGTTGTGGACGTTGAGGACGTTGAGGACGTTGTGGACGTTGTGGACGTTGAGGACGTTGAGGACGTTGAGGACATTGAGGACATTGAGGACCTTGTGGACGTTGAGGACGATGGATGAGGCGATTGACGTTGTGGACGTTGAGGACGTTGTGGACGTTGAGGATGTTGTGGACGTTGAGGACGTTGTTGACGTTGTGGACGTTGAGGACGTTGAGGACGTCGTGGACGTTGTGGACGTTGAGGACGATGGATGAGGTGATTGACGTTGTGGACGTTGAGGACGTTGTGGACGTTGTGGACGTTGTGGACGTTGAGGATGTTGAGGACGTTGAGGACGTTGTGGACGTTGAGGACGTTGTGGACGTTGTGGACGTTGTGGACGTTGAGGACGATGGATGAGGCGATTGACGTTGTGGACGGTGAGGACGTTGTGGACGTTGTGGACGTTGAGGAAGTCGAGGACGTTGAGGACATTGAGGACGTTGTGGACACTGTGGACGTTGAGGACGTTGTGGACGTTGTGGACGTTGAGGACGTTGAGGACATTGTGGACGTTGAGGACGTTGTGGACGTTGAGGATGTTGTGGACGTTGAGGACGTTGAGGACGTTGTGGACGTTGAGGACGTTGTGGAAGTTGTGGACGTTGAGGACGTTGAGGACGTTGAGGACATTGAGGACGTTGTGGACGTTGAGGACGTTGAGGACGTTGAGGACGTTGTGGACGTTGTGGACGTTGTGGACGTTGAGGACGATGGATGAGGCGATTGACGTTGTGGACGTTGTGGACGCTGTGGACGTTGAGGACGATGGATGAGGCGATTGACGTTGTGGACGCTGTGGACGTTGTGGACGTTGAGGACGTTGTGGACCTTGAGGACGTTGAGGACGTTTTGGACGTTGAGGACGTTGTGGACGTTGAGGACGATGGATGAGGCGATTGACGTTGTGGACGTTGTGGACGTTGTGGACGTTGAGGACGTTGAGGACATTGTGGACGTTGAGGACGTTGTGGACGTTGAGGACGTTGTGGACGTTGAGGACGTTGAGGACGTTGTGGACGTTGAGGACGTTGTGGAAGTTGTGGACGTTGAGGACGTTGTGGATGTTGTGGACGTTGAGGATGTTGTGGACCTTGAGGACGTTGAGGACGTTGTGGACGTTGAGGACGTTGAGGACGTTGTGGACGTTGTGGACGTTGAGGACGATGGATGAGGCGATTGATGTTGTGGACGTTGAGGACGTTGAGGACGTTGAGGACGTTGTGGACGTTGAGGACGTTGAGGACGTCGTGGACGTTGTGGACGTTGAGGACGATGGATGAGGCGATTGACGTTGTGGACGTTGAGGACGTTGTGGACGTTGAGGACGTTGTGGAAGTTGTGGACGTTGAGGAGGTTGAGGATGTTGTGGACCTTGAGGACGTTGAGGACGTTGAGGACGTTGTGGACGTTGTGGACGTTGAGGACGATGGATGAGGCGATTGACGTTGTGGACGTTTAAGAAGTTGTGGACGTTGAGGACGTTGAGGACGTTGTGGACGTTGAGGACGTTGAGGACGATGGATGAGGCGATTGACGTTGTGGACGTTGAGGACGTTGAGGACGATGGATGAGGCGATTGACGTTGTGGACATTGAGGACGTTGTGGACGTTGAGGACGTTGAGGACGTTGTGGACGTTGTGGACGTTGAGGACGATGGATGAGGCGATTGACGTTGTGGACGGTGAGGACGTTGTGGACGTTGTGGACGTTGAGGAAGTCGAGGACGTTGAGGACATTGAGGACGTTGTGGACACTGTGGACGTTGAGGACGTTGTGGACGTTGTGGACGTTGAGGACGTTGAGGACATTGTGGACGTTGAGGACGTTGTGGACGTTGAGGATGTTGTGGACGTTGAGGACGTTGAGGACGTTGTGGACGTTGAGGACGTTGTGGAAGTTGTGGACGTTGAGGACGTTGAGGATGTTGTGGACCTTGAGGACGTTGAGGACGTTGTGGACGTTGAGGACGTTGAGGACGTTGTGGACGTTGTGGACGTTGAGGACGATGGATGAGGCGATTGACGTTGTGGACGTTGTGGACACTGTGGACGTTGAGGACGATGGATGAGGCGATTGACGTTGTGGACATGGGACGCTGTGGACGTTGTGGACGTTGAGGACGTTGTGGACCTTGAGGACGTTGAGGATGACGTGGACCTTGAGGACGTTGAGGACGTTGTGGACGTGATTGACGTTGTGGACGTTGAGGACGTTTTGGACGTTGAGGACGTTGTGGACGTTGAGGACGATGGATGAGGCGATTGACGTTGTGGACGTTGAGGACGTTGTGGACGTTGAGGACGTTGAGGACGTTGTGGATGTTGTGGACGTTGAGGATGTTGTGGATCTTGAGGACGTTGAGGACGTTGAGGACGTTGTGGACGTTGAGGACGTTGAGGACGTCGTGGACGTTGTGGACGTTGAGGACGATGGATGAGGAGATTGACGTTGTGGACGTTGAGGACGTTGTGGACGTTGTGGACGTTGTGGACGTTGAGGACGTTGAGGACGTTGTGGACGTTGAGGACGTTGTGGACGTTGAGGACGTTGTGGATCTTGTGGACGTTGTGGACGTTGAGGACGTTGTGGACGTTGAAGACGTTGAGGACGTTGTGGACGTTGAGGACGATGGATGAGGCGATTGACGTTGTGGACGTTGAGGACGTTGAGGACGTTGTGGACGTTGTGGACGTTGAGGACGTTGAGGACGTTGAGGACATTGAGGACATTGAGGACCTTGTGGACGTTGAGGACGATGGATGAGGCGATTGACGTTGTGGACGTTGAGGACGTTGTGGACGTTGAGGATGTTGTGGACGTTGAGGACGTTGTTGACGTTGTGGACGTTGAGGACGTTGAGGACGTCGTGGACGTTGTGGACGTTGAGGACGATGGATGAGGTGATTGACGTTGTGGACGTTGAGGACGTTGTGGACGTTGTGGACGTTGTGGACGTTGAGGATGTTGAGGACGTTGAGGACGTTGTGGACGTTGAGGACGTTGTGGACGTTGTGGACGTTGTGGACGTTGAGGACGATGGATGAGGCGATTGACGTTGTGGACGGTGAGGACGTTGTGGACGTTGTGGACGTTGAGGAAGTCGAGGACGTTGAGGACATTGAGGACGTTGTGGACACTGTGGACGTTGAGGACGTTGTGGACGTTGTGGACGTTGAGGACGTTGAGGACATTGTGGACGTTGAGGACGTTGTGGACGTTGAGGATGTTGTGGACGTTGAGGACGTTGAGGACGTTGTGGACGTTGAGGACGTTGTGGAAGTTGTGGACGTTGAGGACGTTGAGGACGTTGAGGACATTGAGGACGTTGTGGACGTTGAGGACGTTGAGGACGTTGAGGACGTTGTGGACGTTGTGGACGTTGTGGACGTTGAGGACGATGGATGAGGCGATTGACGTTGTGGACGTTGTGGACGCTGTGGACGTTGAGGACGATGGATGAGGCGATTGACGTTGTGGACGCTGTGGACGTTGTGGACGTTGAGGACGTTGTGGACCTTGAGGACGTTGAGGATGACGTGGACCTTGAGGACGTTGTGGACGTTGTGGACGTGATTGACGTTGTGGACGTTGAGGACGTTGAGGACGTTTTGGACGTTGAGGACGTTGTGGACGTTGAGGACGATGGATGAGGCGATTGACGTTGTGGACGTTGTGGACGTTGTGGACGTTGTGGACGTTGAGGACGTTGTGGACGTTGAGGACGTTGTGGACGTTGAGGACGTTGAGGACGTTGTGGATGTTGTGGACGTTGAGGATGTTGTGGATCTTGAGGACGTTGAGGACGTTGAGGACGTTGAGGACGTTGTGGACGTTGAGGACGTTGAGGACGTCGTGGACGTTGTGGACGTTGAGGACGATGGATGAGGCGATTGACGTTGTGGACGTTGAGGACGTTGTGGACGTTGTGGACGTTGTGGATGTTGAGGACGTTGAAGACGTTGTGGACGTTGAGGACGTTGTGGACGTTGAGGACGTTGTGGATCTTGTGGACGTTGTGGACGTTGAGGACGTTGTGGACGTTGAAGACGTTGAGGACGTTGTGGACGTTGAGGACGATGGATGAGGCGATTGACGTTGTGGACGTTGAGGACGTTGAGGACGTTGTGGACGTTGTGGACGTTGAGGACGTTGAGGACGTTGAGGACATTGAGGACATTGAGGACCTTGTGGACGTTGAGGACGATGGATGAGGCGATTGACGTTGTGGACGTTGAGGACGTTGTGGACGTTGAGGATGTTGTGGACGTTGAGGACGTTGTGGACGTTGTGGACGTTGAGGACGATGGATGAGGCGATTGACGTTGTGGACGTTGTGGACGCTGTGGACGTTGAGGACGATGGATGAGGCGATTGACGTTGTGGACGCTGTGGACGTTGTGGACGTTGAGGACGTTGTGGACCTTGAGGACGTTGAGGATGACGTGGACCTTGAGGACGTTGAGGACGTTGTGGACGTGATTGACGTTGTGGACGTTGAGGACGTTGAGGACGTTTTGGACGTTGAGGACGTTGTGGACGTTGAGGACGATGGATGAGGCGATTGACGTTGTGGACGTTGTGGACGTTGTGGACGTTGAGGACGTTGTGGACGTTGAGGACGTTGTGGACGTTGAGGACGTTGAGGACGTTGTGGATGTTGTGGACGTTGAGGATGTTGTGGATCTTGAGGACGTTGAGGACGTTGAGGACGTTGTGGACGTTGTGGACGTTGAGGACGTTGAGGACGTCGTGGACGTTGTGGACGTTGAGGACGATGGATGAGGCGATTGACGTTGTGGACGTTGAGGACGTTGTGGACGTTGTGGATGTTGAGGACGTTGAGGACGTTGTGGACGTTGAGGACGTTGTGGATCTTGTGGACGTTGTGGACGTTGAGGACGTTGTGGACGTTGAAGACGTTGAGGACGTTGTGGACGTTGAGGACGATGGATGAGGCGATTGACGTTGTGGACGTTGAGGACGTTGAGGACGTTGTGGACGTTGTGGACGTTGAGGACGTTGAGGACGTTGACTACATTGAGGACATTGAGGACCTTGTGGACGTTGAGGACGATGGATGAGGCGATTGACGTTGTGGACGTTGAGGACGTTGTGGACGTTGAGGATGTTGTGGACGTTGAGGACGTTGTTGACGTTGTGGACGTTGTGGACGTTGAGGACGTTGTGGACGTTGTGGACGTTGTGGACGTTGAGGACGTTGAGGACATTGTGGACGTTGAGGACGTTGTGGACGTTGAGGATGTTGTGGACATTGAGGACGTTGAGGACGTTGTGGACGTTGAGGACGTTGTGGAAGTTGTGGACGTTGAGGACCTTGAGGATGTTGTGGACCTTGAGGACGTTGAGGACGTTGTGGACGTTGAGGACGTTGAGGACGTTGAGGACGTTGTGGACGTTGAGGACGATGGATGAGGCGATTGACGTTGTGGACGTTGAAGAAGTTGAGGACGTTGAGGACGTTGTGGACGTTGAGGACGTTGAGGACGATGGATGAGGCGATTGACGTTGTGGACGTTGAGGACGTTGTGGACGTTGTGGACGTTGTGGACGTTGAGGACGTTGTGGACGTTGAGGACGTTGAGGACGATGGATGAGGCGATTGACGTTGTGGACGTTGAGGACGTTGTGGACGTTGTGGACGTTGAGGATGTTGAGGACGTTGAGGACGTTGTGGACGTTGAGGACGTTGTGGACATTGAGGACGTTGTGGACGTTGTGGACGTTGAGGACGATGGATGAGGTGATTGACGTTGTGGACGTTGTGGACGTTGAGGACGTTGTGGACGTTGAGGACGTTGTGGACGTTGAGGACGTCGAGGACATCGAGGACGTCGAGGACATTGAGGACGTTGTGGATGTTGAGGACGTTGAGGACGTTGTGGACGTTGTGGACGTTGAGGACGATGGATGAGGCGATTGACGTTGTGGACGTTGAGGACGTTGTGGACGTTGTGGACGCTGTGGACGTTGTGGACGTTGAGGACGTTGTGGACCTTGAGGACGTTGAGGACGTTGTGGACGTTGTGGACGTGGATGAGGTGATTGACGTTGTGGACGTTGAGGACGTTGTGGACGTTGAGGACGTTGAGGACATTGTGGACATTGAGGACGTTGTGGACGTTGTGGACGTTGAGGACGATGGATGAGGCGATTGACGTTGTGGACGTTGTGGACGTTGAGGACGTTGTGGACGTTGAGGACGTTGTGGACGTTGAGGACGTTGTGGATGTTGTGGACGTTGAGGATGTTGTGGATCTTGAGGACGTTGAGGACGTTGAGGACGTTGTGGCCGTTGAGGACGTTGAGGACGTCGTGGACGTTGTGGACGTTGAGGACGATGGATGAGGCGATTGACGTTGTGGACGTTGAGGACGTTGTGGACGTTGTGGACGTTGTGGACGTTGAGGATGCTGAGGACGTTGAGGACGTTGTGGACGTTGAGGACGTTGTGGACGTTGTGGACGTTGAGGACGATGGATGAGGCGATTGACGTTGTGGACGGTGAGGACGTTGTGGACGTTGTGGACGTTGAGGAAGTTGAGGACGTTGAGGACATTGAGGACGTTGTGGACACTGTGGACACTGTGGACGTTGAGGACGTTGTGGACGTTGTGGACGTTGAGGACGTTGAGGACATTGTGGACGTTGAGGACGTTGTGGACGTTGAGGATGTTGTGGACGTTGAGGACGTTGAGGACGTTGTGGACGTTGAGGACGTTGTGGAAGTTGTGGACGTTGAGGACGTTGAGGATGTTGTGGACCTTGAGGACGTTGTGGACGTTGAGGACGTTGAGGACGTTGAGGACGTTGAGGACGTTGAGGACGTTGTGGACGTTGTGGACGTTGTGGACGTTGAGGACGTTGTGGACGTTGAGGACGTTGAGGACGATGGATGAGGCGATTGACGTTGTGGACGTTGAGGACGTTGTGGACGTTGTGGACGTTGAGGATGTTGAGGACGTTGAGGACGTTGTGGACGTTGAGGACGTTGTGGACATTGAGGACGTTGTGGACGTTGTGGACGTTGAGGACGATGGATGAGGTGATTGACGTTGTGGACGTTGTGGACGCTGAGGACGTTGTGGACGTTGAGGACGTTGTGGACGTTGAGGACGTCGAGGACATCGAGGACGTCGAGGACATTGAGGACGTTGTGGATGTTGAGGACGTTGAGGACGTTGTGGACGTTGTGGACGTTGAGGACGATGGATGAGGCGATTGACGTTGTGGACGTTGAGGACGTTGTGGACGTTGTGGACGCTGTGGACGTTGTGGACGTTGAGGACGTTGTGGACCTTGAGGACGTTGAGGACGTTGAGGACGTTGTGGACGTTGTGGACGTGGATGAGGTGATTGACGTTGTGGACGTTGAGGACGTTGTGGACGTTGAGGACGTTGAGGACATTGTGGACGTTGAGGACGTTTTGGACGTTGTGGACGTTGAGGACGATGGATGAGGCGATTGACGTTGTGGACGTTGAGGACGTTGTGGACGTTGAGGACGTTGTGGACGTTGAGGACGTTGTGGACGTTGAGGACGTTGTGGATGTTGTGGACGTTGAGGATGTTGTGGATCTTGAGGACGTTGAGGACGTTGAGGACGTTGTGGCCGTTGAGGACGTTGAGGACGTCGTGGACGTTGTGGACGTTGAGGACGATGGATGAGGCGATTGACGTTGTGGACGTTGAGGATGTTGTGGACGTTGTGGACGTTGAGGATGCTGAGGACGTTGAGGACGTTGTGGACGTTGAGGACGTTGTGGACGTTGTGGACGTTGAGGACGATGGATGAGGCGATTGACGTTGTGGACGGTGAGGACGTTGTGGACGTTGTGGACGTTGAGGAAGTTGAGGACGTTGAGGACATTGAGGACGTTGTGGACACTGTGGACACTGTGGACGTTGAGGACGTTGTGGACGTTGTGGACGTTGAGGACGTTGAGGACATTGTGGACGTTGAGGACGTTGTGGACGTTGAGGATGTTGTGGACGTTGAGGACGTTGAGGACGTTGTGGACGTTGAGGACGTTGTGGAAGTTGTGGACGTTGAGGACGTTGAGGATGTTGTGGACCTTGAGGACGTTGAGGACGTTGTGGACGTTGAGGACGTTGAGGACGTTGAGGACGTTGTGGACGTTGTGGACGTTGAGGACGATGGATGAGGCGATTGACGTTGTGGACGTTGAAGAAGTTGTGGACGTTGAGGATGTTGAGGACGTTGTGGACGTTGAGGACGTTGAGGACGATGGATGAGGCGATTGACGTTGTGGACGTTGAGGACGTTGTGGACGTTGAGGACGTTGAGGACGATGGATGAGGCGATTGACGTTGTGGACGTTGTGGACGTTGTGGACGTTGAGGACGTTGGACGTTGAGGACGTTGTGGACGTTGAGGATGTTGTGGACGTTGTGGACGTTGTGGACGTTGAGTGTGTTGAGGACGTTGAGGACGTTGAGGACGTTGTGGACGTTGTGGACGTTGAGGACGATGGATGAGGCGATTGACGTTGTGGACGGTGAGGACGTTGTGGACGTTGTGGACATTGAGGAAGTCGAGGACGTTGAGGACATTGAGGACGTTGTGGACGTTGAGGACGTTGAGGACGTTGTGGACGTTGTGGACGTTGAGGACGATGGATGAGGCGATTGACGTTGTGGACGGTGAGGACGTTGTGGACGTTCTGGACGTTGAGGACGTTGTGGACGTTGTGGACGTTGTGGACGTTGAGGACGTTGAGGACATTGTGGACGTTGAGGACGTTGTGGACGTTGAGGATGTTGTGGACGTTGAGGACGTTGAGGACGTTGTGGACGTTGAGGACGTTGTGGAAGTTGTGGACGTTGAGGACGTTGAGGATGTTGTGGACCTTGAGGACGTTGAGGACTTTGTGGACGTTGAGGACGTTGAGGACGTTGAGGACGTTGTGGACGTTGTGGACGTTGAGGACGATGGATGAGGCGATTGACGTTGTGGACGTTGAAGAAGTTGTGGACGTTGAGGACGTTGAGGACGTTGTGGACGTTGAGGACGTTGAGGACGATGGATGAGGCGATTGACGTTGTGGACGTTGAGGACGTTGTGGACGTTGTGGACGTTGTGGACGTTGAGGACGTTGTGGACGTTGAGGACGTTGAGGATGTTGAGGACGTTGAGGACGTTGTGGACGTTGTGGACGTTGAGGACGATGGATGAGGCGATTGACGTTGTGGACGTTGAGGACGTTGTGGACGTTGTGGACGCTGTGGACGTTGTGGACGTTGAGGACGTTGTGGACCTTGAGGACGTTGAGGACGTTGAGGACGTTGAGGACGTTGTGGACGTTGTGGACGTGGATGAGGTGATTGACGTTGTGGACGTTGAGGACGTTGTGGACGTTGAGGACGTTGAGGACATTGTGGATGTTGAGGACGTTGTGGACGTTGTGGACGTTGTGGACGTTGAGGATGTTGTGGATCTTGAGGACGTTGAGGACGTTGAGGACGTTGTGGACGTTTAGGACGTCATGGACGTTGTGGACGTTGAGGACGATGGATGAGGCGATTGACGTTGTGGACGTTGAGGACGTTGTGGACGTTGTGGACGTTGTGGACGTTGTGGACGTTGTGGATGTTGAGGAAGTCGAGGACGTTGTGGACGTTGTGGACGTTGAGGACGATGGATGAGGCGATTGACGTTGTGGACGTTGAGGACGTTGTGGACGTTGTGGACGTTGTGGACGTTGTGGACGCTGTGGACGTTGAGGACCTTGAGGACGTTGAGGACGTTGAGGACGTTGTGGACGTTGTGGACGTTGAGGACGTTGAGGACGTTGTGGACGTTGAGGACGTTGTGGACGTTGTGGACGTTGAGGACGTTGAGGACGTTGGATGAGGCGATTGACGTTGAGGACGTTGTGGACGTTGTGGACGTTGTGGACGTTGAGGACGTTGTGGACGTTGAGGACGTTGAGGACGTTGTGGACGTTGAGGACGTTGAGGACGTTGTGGACGTTGAGGACGTTGTGGACGTTGTGGACGTTGTGGACGTTGAGGACGTTGTGGACGTTGAAGATGTTGAGGACGTTGTGGACGTTGGGCACGTTGAGGACGATGGATGAGGCGATTGACGTTGTGGACGTTGTGGACGTTGAGGACGTTGTGGACGTTGAGGACGTTGAGGACGTTGTGGACGTTGTGGACGTTGAGGACGTTGAGGACATTGAGGACATTGAGGACGTTGTGGACGTTGAGGACGATGGATGAGGCGATTGACGTTGTGGACGTTGTGGACGTTCAGGACGTTCAGGACGTTTTGGACGTTGAGGATGTTGTGGACGTTGTGGACGTTGTGGACGTTGAGGACGATGAGGACATTGTGGACGTTGAGGACGTTGTGGATCTTGAGGACGTTGAGGACGTTGTGGACGTTGAGGACGTCGTGGACGTTGTGGACGTTGAGGAGGATGGATGGGGCGATTGACGTTGTGGACGTTGAGGACGTTGTGGATGTTGTGGACGTTGAGGATGTTGTGGATCTTGAGGACGTTGAGGACGTTGAGGACGTTGTGGACGTTGAGGACGTTGAGGACGTCGTGGACGTTGTGGACGTTGCGGACGATGGATGAGACGATTGACGTTGTGGACGTTGAGGACGTTGTGGACGTTGTGGACGTTGAGGATGTTGAGGACGTTGAGGACGTTGTGGACGTTGAGGACGGTGAGGACGTTGTGGACGTTGTGGACGTTGAGGACGTTGTGGATGTTGAGGACGTCGAGGACGTTGAGGACGTTGTGGACGTTGTGGACATTGAGGACGATGGATGAGGCGATTGACGTTGTGGACGTTGAGGACGTTGTGGACGTTGTGGACGCTGTGGACGTTGTGGACGTTGAGGACGTTGTGGACCTTGAGGACGTTGAGGAAGTTGTGGACGTTGAGGACGTTGAGGACGTTGTGGACGTTGAGGACGTTGTGGACGTTGTGGACCTTGAGGACATTGTGGACGTTGAGGACGTTGTGGACGTTGTGGACGTTGAGGACGATGGATGAGGCGATTGACGTTGAGGACGTTGTGGACGTTGTGGACGTGGGGGACGTGGGGGACGTTTTGGACGTTGAGGACGTTGTGGACGTTGAGGACGTTGTGGACGTTGAGGACGTTGAGGACGTTGTGGACGTTGAGGACGTTTTGTATGTTGAGGACGTTGTGGACGTTGAGGACGTTGAGGACGTTGAGGACGTTGTGGACGTTGTGGACGTTCAGGACGTTGTGGACGTTGTGGACGTTGAGGACGTTGTGGACGTTGAGGATGTTGTGGACGTTGAGGACGTTGAGGATGTTGTGGACGTTGAGGACGTTGAGGACGTTGAGGACGTTGTGGACGTTGTGGACGATGGATGAGGCGATTGACGTTGTGGACGTTGAGGACGATGGATGAGGCGATAGACGTTGTGGACGTTGAGGACGTTGTGGACGTTGTGGACGTTGAGGACGTTGAGGACGTTGTGGACGTTGTGGACGTTGAGGACGATGGATGAGGCAATTGACGTTGTGGACGTTGTGGACGTTGAGGACGTTGTGGACGTTGTGGACGTCGAGGACGTCGTGGACGTCGAGGACGTCGAGGACGTCGAGGACATTGAGGACGTTGTGGATGTTGAGGACGTTGAGGACGTTGTGGACGTTGTGGACGTTGAGGACGATGGATGAGGCGATTGACGTTGTGGACGTTGAGGACGTTGAGGACGTTGTGGACGTTGTGGACGCTGTGGACGTTGTGGACGTTGAGGACGTTGTGGACCTTGAGGACGACGTGGACCTTGAGGACGTTGAGGACGTTGTGGACGTTGTTGACGTTGTGGACGTTGAGGACGTTGTGGACGTTGAGGACGTTGAGGACGTTTTGGACGTTGAGGACGTTGTGGACGTTGTGGACGTTGTGGACGTTGAGGACGATGGATGAGGCGATTGACGTTGTGGACGTTGTGGACGCTGTGGACGTTGTGGACGTTGAGGACGTAATGGACCTTGAGGACGTTGAGGATGACGTGGACCTTGAGGACGTTGAGGACGTTGTGGACGTGATTGACGTTGTGGACGTTGAGGACGTTGTGGACGTTGAGGACGTTGAGGACGTTTTGGACGTTTTGGACGTTGTGGACGTTGTGGACGTTGTGGACGTTGTGGACGTTGTGGACGTTGAGGACGATGGATGAGGCGATTGACGTTGTGGACGTTGTGGACGTTGTGGACGTTGTGGACGTTGAGGACGTTGTGGACGTTGTGGACGTTGAGGACGTTGTGGACGTTGAGGACGTTGAGGACGTTGTGGATGTTGTGGACGTTGAGGATGTTGTGGATCTTGAGGACGTTGAGGACGTTGTGGACGTTGAGGACGTTGAGGACGTCGTGGACGTTGTGGACGTTGAGGACGATGGATGAGGCGATTGACGTTGTGGACGTTGAGGACGTTGTGGACGTTGTGGACGTTGTGGACGTTGAGGACGTTGAGGACGTTGTGGACGTTGAGGACGTTGTGGACGTTGAGGACGTTGTGGATCTTGTGGACGTTGTGGACGTTGAGGACGTTGTGGACGTTGAAGACGTTGAGGACGTTGTGGACGTTGAGGACGATGGATGAGGCGATTGACGTTGTGGACGTTGAGGACGTTGTGGACGTTGAGGACGTTGAGGACGTTGTGGACGTTGTGGACGTTGAGGACGTTGAGGACGTTGAGGACATTGAGGACATTGAGGACCTTGTGGACGTTGAGGACGATGGATGAGGCGATTGACGTTGTGGACGTTGAGGACGTTGTGGACGTTGAGGATGTAAGGTAAGGTAAGGTAAGGTAAGGTAAAACTTTATTGATCCCTCAGGAGGTCTCCTTTGGGAAATTGTTTTTTACCAATAGCCAGCAATTTTTCATAAACAATAAAAAATAATACATAAAAAATAAAGTAAGAAGAACATAAAGAGGAAGAACAAGATGACACAATCTAAGTCTAAAGACAAAGACAAAGAACATAGGTCAAGGAAAAAAAACAAAAAAACAAAAAAAAAAACAACAAAGACAAAGATACAAAGACTAACATGGAACAGAACATCCAGATACTTTCACTCCACTCCTGCCCCCGAACTCAGAATTGTACAATTTAATAGCCCGAGGGATGAATGAGTCCCTGAGTCTATTTGTTTTGCACCTGGGTAGGAGCATTCGTGCACTCATTCTGCTTCTCTGCTCACTGATGACAGTGTCCAGAGGATGACTGTCATCATCCATGATGGACAGCAGTTTGTTCAACGACATCCTCTCAGCAACTGTCACCAGTGAGTCCAGCTTCATTCCAACCACAGAACCAGCCCTCCTGATCAACCTGTCCAACCTGTTGACACTCCTCTTGGACACATTTCCACCCCAACACACCACAGCATAGAACAGGACACTGGCCACCACAGACTGGTAGAACATGCAGAGGAGCTTCTTGCAGATGTTAAATGATCGAAGCCTCCTCAGAAAGTACAGTCTACTCTGAACCTTCTTATACACATGGTCTGTGTTGCAGGACCAGTCCAGTTTACTGTCCATCCACACACCGAGGTACTTATAGTTGTCCACTATCTCCACCTCGTCGCCTCTGATGGACACTGGACGTGGCTTTGTCCTGGACCTCCCGAAATCCAAGACCAGCTCCTTGGTTTTTGAGGTGTTCAGCTGCAAGTGGTTCCTCTCACTCCAGTCCACAAAGTCACGTATCAGACTCCTGTACTCGTCTTCGCTGTTGTCCCTGATGCATCCAACAATGGCAGTGTCGTCAGCATACTTCTGGACGAGACTCAGCTCTGAGTTGTAGCAGAAGTCTGAAGTGTAGATGGTGAAGAGGAGAGGGGCCAGTACTGTCCCCTGAGGTGCTCCTGTACTGCACACCATAGTGTCAGACTTGATGTCCTTCAGCCTGACATACTGTGGTCGATCAGTAAGGTAGTCCGTAATCCAGGAGACCAGACCAGGGTCCACATGCATCTTAGTCAGTTTGTCCTGCAGCAGAGTGGGTTGGATAGTGTTGAAGGCACTAGAAAAGTCCAGGAACAGGATTCTCACTGAACCGCTTCCTTTATCCAAGTGGGAGTAGGTCCGATGCAGGAGGTGAAGGATGGCATCTTCCACACCAACTGCTGGCTGGTAGGCAAACTGCAGGGGGTCTTGCGCGTGCTGGACTTGTGGCGTGAGATGTTTGAGGACCAGCCGCTCCAGTGTCTTCATCAGCTGCGAAGTCAGTGCCACCGGTCTGTAATCGTTCAGCACACTCGGTCGGATCTTTTTAGGGACTGGAACGATACAGGAAGTCTTCCACAGAGTTGGTACTTTCCCCAGCCGTAGACTGAGGTTGAAGACATGCTGGAGTGGCTCAGCTAGTTCAGCAGCGCAGGTCTTTAGCAGTCGAGCAGACACCTTATCAGGACCAGCAGCCTTCCCTGGACGAATCCTCCGAAGTACATCCTGTACCTGGAGTGAGGTGAAGCTGGGAAGTGGTTCTGTGGAGCTGGGGGGGGGCACAAGAAGGTGGGGCAGGTCCTGAGGCGGGCAGCAGTGAGGGTGAGGTGACCTGCTCAAACCTGTTGAAAAAGTTGTTCAGTCCATTTGCCTCATCCACCGTGTCCACTGCAGTCAGAGAGGCCTTGGTCTTGTGTCCAGTGATGGTTTTAACACCATCCCAGACCTCTCTTATTTCTTCTCGGCTCAGCTTCTCCTCCAACCTCCTCCTGTAGGTGTCCTTTGCCTCCTTCAAGCATCGCTTCACCTCCTGCTGAGCTGACCTCATGGCGTCCCTGTCTCTGCTCCTGAATGCCACTTTCTTCCTGTTAAGGACATCCTTGACCTCCTTTGTTACCCACGGTTTATTATTAGGGTAACAGCGGACAGTCTTAGTAGGGGCGACAACGTCCAAGCAGAAATTTAAATAATCTGTTAGACAGTGTGTCTGTCCCTCGATGTCCTCACCATGAGACCTCAGCAGCACATCCCAGTCTGTTGTTTCAAAGCAGTCTCTGATGGCGTCCTCCACAGCTGGTGTCCACTTTCTGATTGTCTTAGTGGTCACAGTCTGTCTCTGCGACAGAGGAGTGTACTGTGACTGAAGGTGGACCAGGTTGTGATCGGACCTTCCAAGTGGAGGAAGAGGTTTGGCTCTGTAGGCGTCCTTCAAGTTGGAATAAAGAAGGTCAATTGTCCTGTTATTCCTGGTGGGACAATCCACGGCCTGATGGAAAGTAGGCAGAGTAGAGTCCAGGTTGGCATGATTAAAGTCTCCAGAGATGATGATAAACGCGTCAGGATGTTGATTCTGAAGTCGAGCTGTCATTGTGTGGATCTTCTCACAGGCAGATGCAGCCGCAGCGCTCGGAGGAATGTAGACACACAGCGCGATCACGTGACTGAACTCACGCGGTAGATAATATGGACGCATGCTGACAGCCAACAGTTCTAAATCTTGACAACAAGAGACTTTCTTCACAGTAACGTGTCCCGGGCTACACCAGCGTTTATTCACGTACATGATCAGACCTCCTCCTCTGCGCTTCCCACACGCGCACGCGTCTCTGTCCGCTCTGACGGAGCTGAAACCAGGCAGATCCACGTGTGAGTCCGGAGTCCGCTGAGTGAGCCACGTCTCCGTGAAGATAAACAAGCTGCTCTCTCTGTAGATCCGCTGGTTGTTGAGGGCAGACAGCTCGTCCATCTTATTCGTCAGTGAATTGACGTTCCCCATCGTGATCGTTGGGATCGTTGGTCTGTGACGTCTCCGATTGTCCGTTAGCTTAGCCTTTAGCCTCCTCCCTGCCCGAGAAGCCTCTGTAACGGCGCTGAAGTTCGATCGGGATCTCGTGGTGATCTCCAGCCCGTGCCATTGACTTCAGCGACAGTAGATCCTCTCTTGAGTAAACAAGACGATTCTCTCCATGTTCAAAAGTATCCATTTAAAAAAATTATAGTAAAAAATTAATAAAAAACAGAAAATTATAACACTGGTCTACAGTATGATGTTTGATGGAGTAACACTGGTCTACAGTATGATGTTTGATGGAGTAACACTGGTCTACAGTATGATGTTTGATGGAGTCACACTGTTCTACAGTATGATGTTTGATGGAGTAACACTGGTCTACAGTATGATGTTTGATGGAGTAACACTGGTCTACAGTATGATGTTTGATGGAGTAACACTGGTCTACAGTATGATGTTTGATGGAGTAACACTGGTCTACAGTATGATGTTTGATGGAGTAACACTGGTCTACAGTATGATGTTTGATGGAGTAACACTGGTCTACATAAAATGTTCGATGGAGTAACACTGGTCTACAGTATGATGTTTGATGGAGTAACACTGGTCTACAGTATGATGTTTGATGGAGTAACACTGGTCTACAGTATGATGTTTGATGGAGTAACACTGGTCTACAGTATGATGTTTGATGGAGTAACACTGGTCTACAGTATAATGTTTGATGGAGTAACACTGGTCTACAGTATGATGTTTGATGGAGTAACACTGGTCTACAGTATGATGTTTGATGGAGTCACACTGTTCTACAGTATGATGTTTGATGGAGTAACACTGGTCTACAGTATGATGTTTGATGGAGTAACACTGGTCTACAGTATGATGTTTGATGGAGTAACACTGGTCTACAGTATGATGTTTGATGGAGTAACACTGGTCTACAGTATGATGTTTGATGGAGTAACACTGGTCTACAGTATGATGTTTGATGGAGTAACACTGGTCTACATAAAATGTTCGATGGCGTAACACTGGTCTACAGTATGATGTTTGATGGAGTAACACTGGTCTACAGTATGATGTTTGATGGAGTAACACTGGTCTACAGTATGATTTTTGATGGAGTAACACTGGTCTACATAAAATGTTCGATGGAGTAACACTGGTCTACAGTATGATGTTTGATGGAGTAACACTGGTCTACAGTATGATGTTTGATGGAGTAACACTGGTCTACAGTATGATGTTTGATGGAGTAACACTGGTCTACAGTATGATGTTTGATGGAGTAACACTGGTCTACAGTATAATGTTTGATGGAGTAACACTGGTCTACAGTATGATGTTTGATGGAGTAACACTGGTCTACAGTATGATGTTTGATGGAGTCACACTGTTCTACAGTATGATGTTTGATGGAGTAACACTGGTCTACAGTATGATGTTTGATGGAGTAACACTGGTCTACAGTATGATGTTTGATGGAGTAACACTGGTCTACAGTATGATGTTTGATGGAGTAACACTGGTCTACAGTATGATGTTTGATGGAGTAACACTGGTCTACATAAAATGTTCGATGGAGTAACACTGGTCTACAGTATGATGTTTGATGGAGTAACACTGGTCTACAGTATGATGTTTGATGGAGTAACACTGGTCTACAGTATGATGTTTGATGGAGTAACACTGGTCTACAGTATAATGTTTGATGGAGTAACACTGGTCTACAGTATGATGTTTGATGGAGTAACACTGATCTACAGTATGATGTTTGATGGAGTAACACTGGTCTACAGTATAATGTTTGATGGAGTAACACTGGTCTACAGTATGATGTTTGATGGAGTAACACTGATCTACAGTATGATGTTTGATGGAGTAACACTGGTCTACAGTATGATGTTTGATGGAGTAACACTGGTCTACAGTATGATGTTTGATGGAGTAACACTGGTCTACAGTATGATGTTTGATGGAGTAACACTGGTCTACAGTATGATGTTTGATGGAGTAACACTGGTCTACAGTATGATGTTTGATGGAGTAACACTGGTCTACAGTATGATGTTTGATGGAGTAACACTGGTCTACAGTATGATATTTGATGGAGTAACACTGGTCTACAGTAGCATCATCTGTCCTATGATGACGTGTCACAATGTTATATATATATATATATTATAACTTCAACAATGTCAGTCGTGATCCCAACATACCGTGATAAACGTCTGTCCTATTGTATCACAAATACCTGTCAATCACAAAAGACTCTCCAGACCAGTGATGCAGGTCCAGAGACTCAACATGTCTCAGTCGCACCACAATGAACATCTGCAGGAAATAATAACAAACACACTTTTGCTGTTCACTTGTGTTTTAGGAACATGATGAAATCATTCAGTCGACATATTGACTTGAGAACGATCAGGTTTCAATTTGAACATTTTTTTTCATGGTCTTGCTAACAACATGATAAGAGACCTAATCTACAACAAGACCCGGCTACATAACAAACAAGGGCTTTGGGGAAAAAAAACAAAAGTAACATAAGCGTCTAAAATAAGAAACACAACCAGTAGCTATAGTGAGTTCTTAGAACAAGTCTGTCTCTTTAGTGACACGATTCCTGACATCATTCTTTACTCCAGTCCAGGTTCTTCGAGTGACGGCTCTGCATCGATGCAGTTCCTGCAGAAGATCTTTTGAGGAACCTTCACTTGTGTCGTTCACTGCAGGCACCTCGCTGTCTTCACACTTTCATCTGGAGGCAAGACCTCCGTCATCTGGGAGGAAAAAATAGACGTGTCTGATTAAAAAAATCAATTTTTAAAGTCCATCCAAAAATGATTTCACAAGCTCTTCTTTCTTTTAGTAGTACTGTTAAAGTACAAGATCATGAAGGCCATCATGAAGCCATCATTTCCATTTATCATTAAATTGCCTAAGTGGAAAAAGGAAGCTCTGAATATGCATCTTTATTTTTACCACAATTTAAAACATATCCACAGTACAAGAGTGGATGGTTTTGCTGCACAATTACTTGAAGGGGTCAGTATTGAGCAGTAAGACCAGGGGCCTCATGTACTAAGAAGTTCGTAGATCTTCTACTAAATATGTCCGGAAACTCAAATCACGTGATCACAGCTTCAGCTGCTTTCATTCGTCAGCTTCACTTTGATCAAACGTTGTTTCACAAAAATATTCAAGACTTTGAATTCGTTGACTTGAAGCATCAGAATAACTTTCTTTGTTATATTATAAAAACAATCTCATAATTCTTTCTTTTTTTCCTGAATACAGTAAAATACCGGATTAAAATATTCATTATAAAATGATGGATGTTGTCTTATTAAATACGGATCATTAATTTGGTGAATGAGAACATATTAATCAGTTAATAAGTAACTACTGTGTGTTAATTTATGATCAATATTGATGGTTAATGTAACTGATGTGAACATCTCAACCTGACTAGTGAGACGTGCATCTGCACACCTGATCCTTGCGTACCTACAGACCTGGAGGGAATTATGAACGTTATACCGCTCTTTGCAGTATTAATACATATTGGAAATGTTGCTCAGCATGCTTTTTTGTGCGTAAAACTCCTCAGTACATGAGGCCCAGGTTTATTAGCTTAGATTCATATTGCAGAAAATCCAACCCAAGACTAACCTTGATTGTGAAGAACACTGGGTGGAACTGGAGACCGTGGTCTGAAGTAAAGCTGGAGTGTCTGGTGGCTCCTGGTCCTTCACCTGTTGCCTCAGTAGACGACTCAATATTCCCTCATCACTGGACATGATCTTGTGAGGAATCAACTCTTTCTGATGTGAAAATGGAAGAACATATTAAAATAAAACAAATATAGCATAGCTTCAGCAGTTTTAGCCTTAAGAAGAAAAACCAACAGTCAAATCTAAATGCATGGCCCACATTAAATCAAAATGTTTAGGTATAGTGTTATACATCAATTTATCACTATCTAAGGAGAAAGTAATCTATATTCAACCTGTTACACTGCCTTTCCATTCTTCCAAATTGAAACTGATTGAAAAGGTTCTTCATCTCAAGACTTCAATTACCAAATACAGCATAAACATTACCTTGTTTATGTTAAAGAGTACTGGTGATGCATTTATCATGAGTAAAAAAGCATGGGTTGCCCCAGCATCTGAATTAATATATTGTACAAATATACACCAACATGCACAGATGTATCCAAACCTTCAGGGTCAATCTCAATGTCACCAAGAGTAAGATCTTGATACTGTGATAGAGTCCCCTTCTCCACTGCCAAAAGCAGTTTGGTCAGTTGCTCGCTGTCATCAGGTGTCAGTTGCTCGCTGTCATCAGGTGTCAGTTGCTCGCTGTCATCAGGTGTCAGTTGCTCGCTGTCATCAGGTGTCAGTTGCTCGCTGTCATCAGGTGTCATTTGCTCACTGTCATCAGGTGTCAGTTGCTCGCTGTCATCAGGTGTCATTTGCTCACTGTCATCAGGTGTCATTTGCTCACTGTCATCAGGTGTCAGTTGCTCGCTGTCATCAGGTGTCAGTTGCTCGCTGTCATCAGGTGTCATTTGCTCACTGTCATCAGGTGTCAGTTGCTCGCTGTCATCAGGTGTCAGTTGCTCGCTGTAATCAGGTGTCAGTGTCAGACTGATTCACACTGGTTCAAGACAAGCTTGGAGCAGACGTAGAGCTAAAAACAACGATTACTCCAAACATCTGTCTGCCCGGCTCACACCTGTGGGCGTGAAACAAAAGAGCGAAACGAAACACACCCAAGAAAGGGGGGCTGGAAGACAAAGGAACTTGCCCACACAACAGGGAAGCAAGGAAGTTACTCTCCAGGTGACCCGAGACATGAAGAAGCTTGAAAGAACCACTGCCCCGGAAGAGACGACCCCCTGGACAGGAAATTTTCCCTTAAATACAGTGAAGCCCCATAACACGGGACCGTCTTTCCCGGAGCTATTGACCAGTAGAGCTGCCGGCAAAGAGCGAGTCCTTTCGTTTGTAAAGTTTGTATCTTTGTTTGACTTGAAGCGGCGAATAAACGACCCGTACTCTCTGCATTTTGACCTTTTCTCTCCATAAAGCAAAGTATTAAGACCCGGACGTGACGTCGTGTTGAAGCGACAGAAACGGACTAAGTTTTAATCGTTTTAATTGGTGCGAGTGACCCTCGGATTTGTTTGGAGATTCTTGGACGAAAAGACGGCGACTGAGGCCAGTCATCTCTATTAGCACGTTTTAAAGGCATTTAATTCACCCTTTTCAGAGATGCTTAATCCCCTTGAGTACGGATGGTGTGTGAATGGGAAAAAAAAAATTACGACTTTCTTGACTAAATGCGACGTTAATGCTTATACGTGTTTTTTCAAGTTTTGTGGAAAGAAATTCTTCAGTTTCTATTGGTTTAAAAAAGAGTTTTTCCTTGTAAGTTCTATGAGTTTTTTTTTAAAGGGTAAAAATAACTTTATTTGATTGTCATGTCCTTATAAAGTTTGGGATTATAATATAGGTATTCAAGCGTGACAGTTCTCTTATAGAGAGGGAGACGAACAATTGGTGTAAAAATAAATAAAATAAAAATAAAAAAATAAGGAAAAAATAAAATAAAATAAAAAATAAGGAAAAAAAATAAAAATTAAAATTAAAATTAAAAATAAAAATAAAAATAAGAAATGGATTTATCTGAACTGCGGGTAAAATGGCAGTCTCGTGGAATAGGATGATGTGTTGCTTTATTGTTTCACTCTGTAAGTTCGTATGTGGAAAAAATTGCTCCGTTGGATCGGAAAAATGTTGTAAAAAACTGGTATAAATGGGCTAAAAAGCAAAGAAAGGTTGGAAATCTGCCTGATTGGGGCATGCGTATGCCTGAAGAAGATATTCTTGGTGAAAATGTGAAAAATATTAATCTAGAACTTGAAGTCATTAGGAGGAGAAAAACAAGCATGTTGTTTAGTGAAAAATATAGACTGGCTTTGTTAGAAAAAACTAAAACTGATAGAGACAGATTTTTTGTGATTATGGAAATGGTAAAAATGATTAAGTTAAATACTGAAGTGATGGCACCAGTGAAAGCTGTTAAAAAGGAAGTTGTTGATGAAAATAATGTAACTGAAAAAACTGATTCACCACCACCTTACCTAGAAGGTGGAAACCAAAATGTAAACTCACAAATGTTGTCTGATAGATTGCAACAAATGGTAATGAAAGAGAAAGTGAACACCCAGGCTCCAGTGTTCAATGTTACAGGAGGGCAGCTGATGATGGATCAAGATGGTAATGAAATAGATAAAACAAAAATGATACATTTAAAAGAGATAATAGATAATGTAGCAATAATAACACATAGGCAAGACATTCTCACAAGAGATCTGTTAGACACAACAGAAAAAAACACTTAACATATTTGAAATAGCAGTAAGACAAGAAAAAGTAGATAAAGATGTGAGTGCAGCCATGACAAGTACACTTGGAACTATAGAGCAGCTTTGTGAGGAGGTAGATGACAAATCAGAAAAATTGAAAAAGAAAAATGACAGTGAGGAAAGAAGCAGCAGTAAGAATGAGGAACAAGACAATCATTGTAATTATAGACTTGACCCAGGCACGCCACTGACCCCCTCTAAACATAAAGTTAAAACTAGAAAAGGTGAGAAAGGGAGACTAGATGGATTGGGAACAGGACCTCATGGACAGTTTCCTCTAGTGATGAAGAGTAGAAGAAAGAGGGATTATACTGATTACGTCTCAGCAACTATGATGGATGTACAATGTCTGAAAGAAAAACTTCCTCCTTTGGAAAGGGGAGCAGGTCCGTGGATTAATGTTTTTTGCAACAATGTGACAGGAATTGTATTGGCTATTGGAGATTGGAGACAAATTGTTATGGCATGTGTGGATTTTGATAATTTGTTAAAAATTAAAAGCATGAACTTGTAGGGAGCCATATCAAGCACTTTTTTCTCCTCATGCAAAACGAATATTTAAGGCCATGAGAAAGGTGTTCCCTACAAAGGTGGATGTGAATGAACTGATGTCATGCATGCACAAAGATGGGGAAGCTGAACAGCGGCAGCAAATGGCTGCAGCCCAACAGTATTTCACACCAGGCAACGACTGCTGCTTTTCATGTGGACAACCAGGTCACTGGAGAAATGAATGTCCTTTCTACCCATAGATCCCAGCACATTACAAATCTCTTAAAATAAAAAGGGGATGTAGATTTTTCAGTAGTCATGCAGGACAACAGTTCCGCAAGCCGAGTAGAAGGGGCCGGCATCTACTGCCCCTACCTGATATGAATCCTCAGCCCTCATCAAACTAGTGATAGCAGAAAGAAAAGCTAAAAACAACAGATAAATAATCAGCAAGACGAAGGAATTCAATTTCATGGCTATTACTAACTGAATGTGTTAAGTTGTGTAATGTAGTGATTTATAGGCCTTATAAAAAGGAACAACGACGTAACGTTTTATAGATTTATTTAAAAAGGAATGAATAATGAAGGACAAAAATAAGTATGTTATGGCAAGTTTCGGAACCGAGAATAAAACGGAAACAGGAAAAGAATCGTGGACGAAATCTTAATAGACTACCCGCATATTAAACAACCCAGACACAAATCAATTTGTTCAAGATGAAGTGATCAGCTTCTTACTTGACGGTAGATGGTGAATGGAGGTTAAGGCAGCAGCTGGAGACCAGATGAAGGCGGCAAGCGGGTGGATGACGGAGTTGGAGGATGAGGATGAAGGAGAGGATGATGAGGAAGACAGTCAGGAACGAGGGAATCAAAGTTCTTTCGACGAGGGGGCCAAGCGGTCCGATGAATCACAGTGTCGGCTTCCTGGTTGTAGACAACTCACCTGAACGCCTGGAATGTTCACTTCGCTGAGGGAAAGTCTTGAGGTCAGGAACACTTTCTTCTTACGGGAGGTAAGGATGATTCACGGGTTGCTTGTTCTTGATGGAGATTCGCAGTCTGGGAGACGTGCTGCGAATATTGGAATAATCGGACCGGTCTGGTCAAGATTAAAAATAAACTCACGAAAACGGAGTCTGGAAGGATGCTGGAAGCGGGTCCTTCAGTGCGGTCCTCAGTTTGGACTTGCAGGAGCTCAGCAGGAGGCCGTAGATCGTCTTGAAGGCCGGTGGTGAAGACCAAGTTTATCACGCGGGAGGTGATAAACTCTGATGTTACGAGGTACGCTCTGATGTTAAGAGGTACGCTCTGATCATTTGGAGGAAACAACACGAATTCTCTAAGTTGAACACAGTTCTTATGTTGAAACTTAGTGATCGTAAAAAGGGGCAAACCCTTATGATTGGTTGACGTTTCTTCGGCGGGAAAAGGGTCTTCCAGACTGACACCCCCTCCTCCTCCTCCTTACCTCTCCAATTGTCTTTTCTTCTCGACACACAAGAAAAATCATATGTACATTAAAAATGCTTTAAAACGATTTGTTCTTTCTACATTCTTTTCCCACGGAGCGCGGACATTCAAATAACACCAAACATGACCAATGTAGAACACGTATTACAAAATTAAGGTTTTGATAATGATTAATTCAATTATTATATTTCATCTGTGATTACTTTCTTCATTTTGATAACTTCAAACACCTTGCACGTAGCTCCATTCACTTACAAGTATATTTCTTTAAGCAGGTAATACACATTTCAATGAATATTATCCAAGACCCACACACACACACACATTTTGCCTGTGAAGACATCTGTTAGCACTTTCAATGTTGGTTCACAAACTCTGCATCTGCAGGAAGCCATAAAAGTTCTTATCTGATCTTGGTTGGTCAGAATCTCACCATGAAGTGTTGAACTCTGAAGGTTTAGCTTGACCGTTCGTCAAACTTCTAATCCTCCTTGCTTCGGGAAGTCGGGCTAATGGACTTTATTGCCTTGAAATATCCCTCCTCTGCTGTGATTACTCACTCGAAGTTTGTGAAATGCCAATTCCACCCAGTGTTGGGTTTTCTTATCATCGGAAGAATGTTGACACAGATCCTGAGGAGTGGGGGAGCTTTCACAGGTGTTTTCCAATGAAATTAGTTCATTACAGTAATTCCAGGAAAGGAGATGTTTTAAATCAGCTGCACAGAGGCTTGAGCGAGTTGTGTTGTGAGGACAGTTAAAACAAAGGACACGGACCCCTGCTGACATTCCACAGGTTGTAAACAATTCCACATGAGCCGTGGTGCAACAGAGGAGATGATGTCAGGCTCATGGAGAAAGTGACTTCTGTGTCCAGTTGTAGGTTGTAGGTAAGGAGAAGAATTTTGAGCAGCAATGGAGGTGTGAATCAGTTGCTGAAATGGTCATTTAAGAAAGGTCTCTGGGTAATTAATTTTAAAAACATAATAATAATTGCATTGCAAAGCCCATGAGATATGTTTTTATCAGGAATTTGTTAATTACAGAAGTTGAATTTATCAATGAAAGTGAAAATGGTTACTCTTGCATCCTTACTGTACAATGCTTTACAATCTCATTTAGAAGACTTGTTTCTGACAGGGAAGTCTTAGCAACATAAATAAATAGTGGTGCCATTCATTTGAAAAATAACTTAAAAGATTTCATATAAAATAGATGTAGGTTTTAATTGAATGGTAAAGGAATGATTTCCAAAGTTCAGCACAGGTGAGGTCAGACAACATAACACCCCAGTTTCAATTTTGCAGAAAGAAAAGTTGCATGTTTTTCTTGTATTTAACGAATATGTCTAGTTCTCCTTTTACAGTTGAAGGAGACAAAGGAAGCCTTAAAAATGACCTAACAAAGGTCATGGAGGATCCAGGTTTAAATTAGCATTCAGGTGGAGATACCTGGAATGTGACACAGCAGGGGGTGGCACCAACACCAGTGCAGAACAGTCACACCACCATAAGAAGAAAACCTGGTAAAATAACATCTTAAGACTCTCACAGGTTCCACAAGAAGGACTACAGCAGAGACGGTGTAGTTAAACAGGGGGAGTTGGATCAAGGTGATCTTTGAGATGATCAGACAACAGTAGCCCAAAGGACAGGTAACATAAAAATAGGTTGTGTGTCCTCGAGGGGAAATTGATGTATGAATGGAATGAATGGAATGAGCAATGAATGAACAGTGAACAGTATTGATGAAAGTGATGTTCCTAATTTGGGGATTCCTGATTTTATGTCCTAAATGGGGGACGCCCCGGGTAAATCAAAGCGAAAAAGAAAAGAAAAATGAAAAAATAAGCAAACAAAAACTAAGAATGAACCTAAAACTTAAACTACACTAACAATAAAAAATAGCTCATTTAGATTAAAACTAAAACTGAACTAGATTCAAAATAAACTAAAGAAGAAATAAAATATATATTAAAAGTAGAAATAAAAAAATATATAAAAAATGTTAATAAGAACCAATATGGAAATAATAAAAAATACAAAATAAACACGAACAACAAAACAAATCGGGTAAAAGAACATGTATTGTGGTCGCTCATACTGCCAGATAACAGGCAGAGGGCAGCGGACGTGTATATTACTCTCTCCAACCAGGGTCAAAATCAGTGGACGCAGGATTTTCTGACCTGGATGAGTAAACGCACTCAGAAGCATCAACCACATTCCCCATCAGAAGAAACAAGCGGATAAGTTCATGGGGAAATTACCCAATTCTATTACATTAATAAAAAACATTTTTTTGGTCAGAGCTACTCCTGAATGAAGGTTGTTTGTGTGTAGGTTCAAGAAGATGGACTCGGAGAAGATCGAAGAAGACGGATCGGGTCGGTTTTTCCTCTGAACACCTGGAATCGGGACATGGACGAAGAGGACTAGATGACGAAGAAGAACAGTCACACCGACTACGGAAGATGAAGAACGAACAGACCGACTGCAGAGGATGATGATAACGATAAGGCTGATGGACTGGACTGCTGAGAAACATGAAAGAATGATGAAAGACCACTTCTGAATTAGGCCAAACTTTGTGTCACCGTTTAAAAAAATATTAATATTACAGACAGATGATTATATTTTCGGTTATACATATAGCGTGTGGAGGTACATGATGATAATAATATGTTATATAAATGATAATATTAGATAAAAAAACGATAAAATGTTGCTGCGGAACAACCATTGATTTAGAAAATTGATTTATTTTTGGTTTATGACGTGACCTGTAAAGGCCACATCAACAGGGGGAGTTGTTAGATTGAAAATTATTATACACTATACGTATACGCCATAGTTAAATTAATGCCAAAAAGATAATCAAAATATAAAGTATAAATTACTAGCTTCATCTAAGAGCTTAAACGTTTGAATACACATTCACAATCAACATTCCACTCAGACTGATTCACACTGGTTCAAGACAAGCTTGGAGCAGACGTAGAGCTAAAAACAGCGATTACTCCAAACATCCGTCTGCCCGGCTCACACCTGTGGGCGTGAAACAAAAGAGCAAAACGGAACACACCCAAAGAAGGGGGGCTGGAAGACAAAGGAATTTGCCCACACAACAGGGACGCAAGGAAGTTACTCTCCAGGTGACCCGAGACATGAAGAAAATTGAAAGAACCACTGCCCCGGAAGAGACGACCCCCTGGACAGGAAATTTTACCTTAAATACAGTGAAGCCCCATAACACGGGACCGTCTTTCCCGGAGCTATTGACCAGTAGAGCTGCCGGCAAAGAGCGAGTCCTTTCGATCATAAAGTTTGTATCTTTGTTTGACTTGAAGCGGCGAATAAACGACCCGTACACTCTGGATTTTGACCTTTTCTCTCCATAAAGCAAAGTATTAAGACCCGGACGTGACGTCGTGTTGGAGCGTCAGAAACGGACTAAGTTTTAATCCTTTTAGGTGTCAGTTGCTCGCTGTCATCAGGTAACAGTTGCTCGCTGTCATCAGGTGTCAGTTGCTCGCTGTCATCAGGTGTCAGTTGCCCGCTGACATCAGGTGTCAGTTGCTCGCTGTCATCAGGTGTCAGTTGCTCGCTGTCATCAGGTGTCAGTTGCCCGCTGACATCAGGTGTCAGTTGCTCGCTGTCATCAGGTGTCAGTTGCCCGCTGTCATCAGGTGTCAGTTGCCCGCTGTCATCAGGTGTCAGTTGCCCGCTGTCATCAGGTGTCAGTTGCTCACTGTCATCAGGTGTCAGTTGCTCGCTGAGCTGTCATCAGGTGTCAGTTGCCCTCTTCAAAAGTTTACCTTCTCCTCCTTGCATCCTCTACATCTGTCTCACACAGGTCATCTAATTTCGCAATAGGGGCGTGTCTTGCAAATTTCGCGCGGTAGGGGCGTGTCTTGCGAATTTCGCGCGGTAGGGGCGTGTCTTGCAAATTTCACGCGGTAGGGGCGTGACTTGCGAATTTCACACGGTAGGGGCGTGTCTTGCAAATTTCGCGCGGTAGGGGCGTGTCTTGCGAAATTCCACGCGGTAGGGGCGTGTCTTGCGAATTTCGCGCGGTAGGGGCATGTCTTGCAAATTTCACGCGGTAGGGGCGTGTCTTGCAAATTTCGCGCGGTAGGGGCGTGTCTTGCGAATTTCCACGCGGTAGTGGCGTGTCTTGCGAATTTTGCGCGGTAGGGGCGTGTCTTGCCAATTTCGCGCGGTAGGGGCGTGTCTTGCAAATTTCACACAGTAGGGGGGTGTCTTGCAAATTTCACGCGGTAGGGGTGTGTCTTGCGAATTTCGCACGGTAGGGGCGTGTCTTGCGAATTTCCACGCGGTAGGGGCGTGTCTTGCGAATTCCCGCGCAGTAGGGGCGTGTCTTGCAAATTTCCGCACGGTAGGGGCGTGTCTTGTGAATTTCGCGCGGTAGGGGCGTATCTTGCGAATTTCGCGCAATAGGGGCGTGTCTTGCGAATTTTGTGCGGTAGGGGCGTGTCTCGTGCAGGTGCAGAAGGAGGGGGGGGGATGGTAAACTTAACTTTCTATCATGACCACCTTCTTTTAGTTGATTTTGATTTATCAATTTATTGAAGGAGTTTATAATGTGTGTTGATTTTGTGACTTCAACAGTGACTATAAGATATAAATAAAGTTCATCTCTTTATGATCAATTTGTCTACAGTATATCAGGTTCACCTGCTTAATTGTTCATTGTGATGGTTGGGATCAGTGTTTCCTTGTAAAACCTTGTCAAACCTCATCAACAGCAGATTTTCCTCTTGCCGACTGATCACAGATTAGATGAAATGATGATGACTTTACCTACACCTGCTTTCACAGAACACATACTGTATGTGCTGGCTAGTTATTCAAATTATACTATGAACAATTCAGTTCAAATCAAAACATTTATTGTTCTATACAGTTAAAACCTTTTTTCTTTCTCTACAATAAAAATCTTAATTTGGACTAAGTTGGTTAGTGTTGAGGTAGTGTTAGTAGTTTTTATTGAATGTTGTCACAGGGATGGCTCGAACCTATCCTTGTTTGACATAATACCTGTATATCATGGCAATGACATCTATTTACTTCACATGAGTCAGTACTAGTTGGTGAAAGGTATTTAATGTGATTTCTGTCCTCGAAAGACATTACAAAAGATATTTTGATATGGAGATTACAGAGGATCTTCAGCGAGAAACTCAGCTTGTTCAAACAATATCGATGCCGAGGAACTGGTAGGAATGTTCAGCGCTGACAAACAAAGTTCAAAGAACGCATCGATGGAAAAATCATGTCATTGAATACCTTGACCAGCCGTACAAGAAACATCAGCTGGGCTGTGTGTATAGTTGGAAAGAAGCCAAAGACCCGCCGCCAAAAACAAGTCCAAGTTCGCCGTGAACTTTCAAATGGAGCAGCCATGAAGAAACAAAAGAAAGCAAACGAAATAGGTGGAGAAGAAATTGAAAGATGTCGATATAGATAATATCAAAACAATGTTTGCTTCAGAATTCAGTGAAAATTCCACGGTTGACCTTTGTCGATATGTTACCTGGTTATGCAGTAGGTCGTAACATTGACCTGGTTTAATGCTGAAACCAAAGAAAAGATAGTTTACTAGGGAAGCATTGAGAAAGTTAAGAAAAGAAAAGGACAAGTAAACAATTACACTGTTGCATGTTGGGCTGAATCTTATGATTTTGCAATAGAAACGTTTCAAAGAATGAACTTGGTGCTGACCTTGAGTGTGGGGCCTCCTTTCTACGCTAAAATATGTCATTTCTTTAATGGACTGACATTGTATATATTTCTTGAGAACTTTAGACGAGCATGTTTATTACAAATATATAACTTACATATAACCTGTTGATTCTTGCACCTCAGATAGAGTTGAACCTTAATGACTTGATTGCACCTATTATTCTGAAAGTATTGATGTACAGCAGCATTGTTATCGTAATAGTTATGGTAGTTTAATGTCTTTATAATCCAAAAATGTATCTAGTTTTGCATGTAAAACTTTGGAATTGAAGGATTATAAAATACAATATTTACATCATTATATAAGGGAAGCTCTTTTTTTCTGTTTATTTCTTAACTGATATTTTCCGTCGTATCCAATTCTAATTTCAAAACGTTATCAATTAAAAAGTACAAATAATACACCATAACTATGTTCCATGTTTCTGTGTATTTACAACTTGTGTTTGCTCGATGTGGGATATTAATTTGTTCTTTCTATGCATATTTTGAGTGTTTTTTCTACCTGACCATTCATCAATGAATCAATTAAAAATGATGAATATAATTAACACATTTGTTCTGTTTCGTCGTTAAGCTTTCCAATGACACCAACCTTTTCAAAAGGAGGAACAAGCTTTTATAGACGGTAAAACCTCTTCACTGGTGTAACACGAGTAACGGTCCGACCGGAAACATGCAGAAAGGTTCCTAGTGAAAGCATTAAAGTTGCTGCCATAGTTTATTAAAAGACAACATAACGTTAATGTGCTCAACGAGAGCGAATAATAATCAAACTAATGACATGTTCGTCTTCTAACCTTGAATTCCCTCTTCAGTCTCCACTGCTTTATAAAAAGTCCGGCGGTTACACAGACTTCAGGTGGATATGATGTAGACACACACACAAACACACACACACTCACACACCCTGTTTCTATTTCTGAATGTTCGCTCCATTACTAATAAATCCTTTATTCTTAATGATCTTTTCACAAGAGTTAATTTGGATTTATTATGTCTTTATGAGACTTGGCAGAGAGAGGAAGAGTTTATTCATCTTAACGAACTCTGTCCAGTAGGGAGCGCTGTCCTGGAGAAGCCTCGTCTCTCTGGTTGTAGGGGAGGTCTTGCTACAGTTTTTAAGGAGAGTTCTTGCAAAATGATTAGACACAGGAATTCACTTATTTTGAGTCTCAAACGATCTTGGTTGGTTCTATAAGACCTTTCTATTGTGTGTCAATCTACCGCCCCCCTGGGACTGTGGTGGTGTTCTTGAAAGACTTCAGTGACTTCTTATCTTCCATTATTCAAATGGAATCTGTTCTTATTCTTGGAGACTTTAATCTTCATGTTGATGACGTCACATCTTGTTCTGCTAAAGAACTTTTAACTTTAAAAGAAGCCTTTAATTTTGAGCAACATGTTTCTGAGCCCACTCATCAAAAAGGGAACATTTAACCTGGACTTCATCCCTGAACCTAAGCCTTTGAAAGTTAGGTCTCAGAGACGTGTCATCTCAGCTGATACTGCAGACAGTTTTTCTGCTATGTTTGACCCTCTTTACTTTGATGACTGCCCAAATGTGGACAACTTGAGTCACTGGTTCACTGATCATTGTGTTGAAATATTGGATCAAGTGGCACCTGTTAAATCAAACTTGAGAATTTAGAAAAAACGGTGCCCTTGGACAAATGGTGATCTCCTGAGTCTGAAGAGACTTTGTCGAAAGATGATGGATGGAAGTCCACTAAACTTGAGGTGCACAGACTTCACCTCAGGGATCTGATGTCTTCTTACAATGAGATGACAGAAACTGATATATCTGATTAAAACAGAAAACTGGTAGCAGCAAATAAGAAAAACCCCAAAGTGTTGTTTGACACGATTAATTCTCTCGTGTCTCCTGCTCCTCAAATCCCGCCTTTCTTCTGTGAAGCTGACAGCAATGCATTGTTGAGATTTTTTCATTGACAAAATTAAATTGATCAAAGAGAAAATCTCCCCCTTTATTTGGAACCCCTACTGTCTCTGAGCCCCTCTCCTCCTCTTGGTCCTCCTTCACTGCTGTATCTTTGGCACTAGTGAACAAGATGAAACCCTCCTCTTGCTCAGTTGACGTCCTTCCTTGTAGGCTTTTTATCAAAGTATTTGATGTAATTGGCCCCTGGGTTACCAATATGGTGAACCTCTCCCTTTCCTCAGGGGTTTTTCCCAATACATTTAAACATGCCATTGTGGAGCCTCTGCTAAAAAAAACAGGCTAAGACCCAACTGACCTCAGTCATTTCAGGCCTATTTCTAAGATCCCTTTCTTGTCCAAGATCTTGGAGAAGGTGGTGTCTGAGCAGCTGTTCCTGGATCAGAGCGACATCCATGAGAAGTTTCAGTCTGGCTTCCGTAAACATCACTCTACGGAGACAGCTTTATTGAAAGTGTCCAGTGACATCATGATGTCGGCTGACTCGGGTAAATCCACTGGTCTGGTTCTCTTGGATCTGTCCTCAGCCTTTGACACAGTTGATCACCAGATCCTGCTAAGTAGACTGAGGGATGAAGTGGGACTGTCTGGGTCTGTGTTGGTTCTACAAACATTCATATTATTGTTTTATATTATATTATATATTTATATTATTGTATTATTCAAACATTGTATGTGTGTGTTTGTATAAGCTGGCTATTACGTCATAATGGACTCTCGTAACCTCTCGTTCATCCAGATTTCAGAGCAACTTTATAAAGTAATGAGTGTAAAACACGGTCATGATGAGAAGTTACTGCGTCTTGGAGAGAAGAACATTTACTTGAAGTTAAACTCTTAGTGAAGGTAAAGTTAAAAAACTTAAGTGTGCGAGGGTCACTGCTGGGTCACACAATCCCTGAGAGCTTCTGCTGCAACAAAGGGAATATGAAAGCGTGACATCAGGGCCAGTGTGACCCTCACACAGCAACACTTGACGCCGCTGCGCCAGAGTGCGTCACTTTGAGGAGGAACAATGAAAAGATTCCGTCCAGGAGGTAGAAAATCTCTTCACAGCCGGAACAACACAACACAACACAACACACAAACACATATCCATGTTTGTAGGTGAGTCTCATCAGAAACATTTGGTTGGTTTACTTTTATAAACTACCGATCATATAATATTTGTTTTTCACGACAAACAAAGGTTCCATGCAAACCTCTGTGCTTGACCAATCACAGCAGAGTGCGTGTGGTTATGATCAACAAGAAACAGTGTTTAGTTTCCTTCTAGTGGTAGTTTCACAGCTTGAATTTAAATTCAAATCGAATAATCTGACAAGATTATTATATTATTATAACAACATTTATATTTATTTTTTATTTTTTATATATAATGTTTTTTATGTATTTTTATTGGAATTATAATAAAAAGATATGTTGGAAGTTACTGTGTCACTCAAAGTTACTTCTGAGACTTATTTTGCTGCACCGTAAATAAACACTTGAATGAGTCCACAGAAAGTACGACTTACTCATGTATCCCTGAAGTACTACACACATCTGAGGATGTCCCTGTAAGTAAGAGTGTGTCTTTGTCAAGATTGTGTTGATACGTATCACGATACAAGGATACGATATAAAGTGATATATAGTGATAGTGTAGTAAAAGGATATATTTGTAGTATTGTCCAGTACTTGACTCTGGTGTTGTGATAGTGTAGTGACAAGTACATATGTGTAGTATTGTTGAGTACTTGACTCTGGTTTTATGATAGTGTAGTAACAAATATATATGTGTAGTATTGTCCAAAACTTGACTCTGGTGTTGTGATAGTGTAGTTACAAGTATATATGTGTAGTATTGTCCAGTACTTCACTCTGGTGTTGTGATAGTGTAGTAACAAGTATATATTTCTAGTATTGTCCAGTACTTGACTCTGGTGTTGTGATAGTGTAGTGACAAGTACATATGTGTAGTATTGTTGAGTACTTGACTCTGGTGTTGTGATAGTGTAGTGACAAGTATATATGTGTAGTATTGTTGAGTACTTGACTCTGATGTTGTGATAGTGTAGTGACAAGTATATATGTGTAGTATTGTTGAGTACTTGACTCTGATGTTGTGATAGTGTAGTAACAAGTATATATGTGTAGTATTGTCCAGTACTTGATTCTGGTGTTGTGATAGTGTAGTAACAAGTATATATTTCTAGTATTGTCCAGTACTTGACTCTGGTGTTGTGATAGTGTAGTGACAAGTACATATGTGTAGTATTGTCCAGTACTTGACTCTGGTTTTATGATAGTGTAGTAACAAATATATATATATGTGTAGTATTGTACAGTACTTGACTCTGATGTTGTGATAGTGTAGTAACAAGTGTATATGTGTAGTATTGTCCAGTACTTGATTCTGGTGTTGTGATAGTGTAGTAACAAGTATATATTTCTAGTATTGTCCAGTACTTGACTCTGGTGTTGTGATAGTGTAGTGACAAGTACATATGTGTAGTATTGTCCAGTACTTGACTCTGGTTTTATGATAGTGTAGTAACAAATATATATATATGTGTAGTATTGTCCAGCACCTGACTCTGGTGTTGTGATAGTGTAGCTACAAGTATATATGTGTAGTATTGTACAGTACTTGACTCTGATGTTGTGATAGTGTAGTAACAAGTATATATGTGTAGTATTGTTGAGTACTTGACTCTGGTGTTGTGATAGTGTAGTGACAAGTATATATGTGTAGTATTGTTGAGTACTTGACTCTGGTGTTGTGATAGTGTAGTGACAAGTATATATGTGTAGTATTGTTGAGTACTTGACTCTGATGTTGTGATAGTGTAGTAACAAGTATATATGTGTAGTATTGTCCAGTACTTGATTCTGGTGTTGTGATAGTGTAGTAACAAGTATATATTTCTAGTATTGTCCAGTACTTGACTCTGGTGTTGTGATAGTGTAGTGACAAGTACATATGTGTAGTATTGTCCAGTACTTGACTCTGGTTTTATGATAGTGTAGTAACAAATATATATATATGTGTAGTATTGTCCAGCACCTGACTCTGGTGTTGTGATAGTGTAGTTACAAGTATATATGTGTAGTATTGTACAGTACTTGACTCTGATGTTGTGATAGTGTAGTAACAAGTGTATATGTGTAGTATTGTCCAGTACTTGATTCTGGTGTTGTGATAGTGTAGTAACAAGTATATATTTCTAGTATTGTCCAGTACTTGACTCTGGTGTTGTGATAGTGTAGTGACAAGTACATATGTGTAGTATTGTCCAGTACTTGACTCTGGTTTTATGATAGTGTAGTAACAAATATATATATATGTGTAGTATTGTCCAGCACCTGACTCTGGTGTTGTGATAGTGTAGCTACAAGTATATATGTGTAGTATTGTACAGTACTTGACTCTGATGTTGTGATAGTGTAGTAACAAGTATATATGTGTAGTATTGTCCAGTACTTGATTCTGGTGTTGTGATAGTGTAGTAACAAGTATATATGTGTAGTATTGTCCAGTACTTGACTCTGGTGTTGTGATAGTGTAGTAACAAGTATATATTTCTAGTATTGTCCAGTACTTGACTCTGGTGTTGTGATAGTGTAGTGACAAGTACATATGTGTAGTATTGTTGAGTACTTGACTCTGGTGTTGTGATAGTGTAGTAACAAGTATATATGTGTAGTATTGTTGAGTACTTGATTCTGGTGTTGTGATAGTGTAGTAACAAGTATATATGTGTAGTATTGTCCAGTACTTCACTCTGGTTTTATGATAGTGTAGTAACAAATATATATGTGTAGTATTGTCCAGCACCTGACTCTGGTGTTGTGATAGTGTAGTTACAAGTATATATGTGTAGTATTGTCCAGTACTTGACTCTGGTGTTGTAGTATTTACAGACCACATGACTCTTGACGAAGTCGTAACTGCTTTCATCTGTTTTCAAACCAAAATATGTACAAACATCAGCTTTAAAAGCTGCTGGACTCACTGTATCCTCTCGTGCTCAGTCATCATTCTTCCTTTAGCTGTGGAGGATGTAACGACTGCTGCCATCTAGAGGTCGGAAGTTTAATTGCAACTAAAAAAAACAAAAAAAACAACAGGTTACATCATTTACTCTTCAATAGTTTGTTGTAAAAGTTTTAAAAAATGTAAAAAAAGCTTCTGAAACATTGAACAGGTGGTCATAAGCGTTTGTGTAGTGAAGATGTCCTACCCTTGCTGTCTGTGACCTCTGACCTTCAGGGAGACGTCTCGCTCGTTGATATTCGACTGCTCTCCCCTGATGGTAGACCTGTATCTCTAAAGTCTTTGACTTTGACTTCCCAGAATCTTCATTTAGTCTCAATGTTGCTCTGTGAGTGGTATGTTTTTTACTGGAAAACTGTCAGGTTAATTCTAGAAATAACTTAAGCGAGAACTGTGTAGTATTGATAGTATTGAAGTGTAGTAAATATAGGGTTACATTTTAACAGAACGACCAGCCCTCTGGTTATTACAAATATTACAATGTAATATTTTAAGAATATACTTGGAATAATGGAGCACCACCTTTGAGTCTTAGTCCAAAGGAAACTACATTTACGTGATAATAATTAATTAAGTGGCCTTAATAATAATTATGAAACACTAGTTTAAATCAATCTCATTTACTGAAGTCACTACTTGTTGTCGTGATTAATGTTCTTTACTGAGTAAGAGGCTTCTAAATTGATTATACAAGAATATGAAAAGTTTTAAAGGCAACTGACGTACTTTTTATAGTATTTATTGACAGAAACAAAGAGAAGAGGAAGAACAGTTAAGAACAATGGAATGGAACGATGATGCTTACTTTGATATCATGGAAGGAACAATAATAATTACTCAGAACGTAACGGACTTGAAGGCTTTGATAATGGTCAACTTCTGGGAAAGCTTTACAACTTATCTTAAGCTAATCTTGCGACCTCGGATCAATTTGAAAAATCCAAACACATCAACCAATGCATGAGTGACAATGTTACAGTTTCTTACGTCGTCGAGAGGAGAGAGGAAGGAGTGATGATGACGAGGAGGTTAAGGTGAGAAGGAGGAGGAAGATGAGCAGCAGCAGGCTCAAGAAGCCGAGGCCCTGGATCCAGTTGCGTTTTGGAGTGACTTGGCAGGGACCACGGTGCAGACGGCGTGGCGGCTGGAAGCGCTGACGTTGGGGTGCTCTTGGGTCTTGACTTTAAAACTTCTTTTATTTGATGTTATTGAAAGATCTGAGGCTCACACATAATGCTAACTTATCCTAACTTTCCAGCTCTTTCTAAGGATCAGTATGATGTCAAACATTACTTCTTATGAAAACACAATATTGAGATGTATGATGTATGAAAATATGTTATTGAACAAGAAGATGACATTTAATCTTCTGAAAGACAGCTTGTGGTTCTCTGAGGTCATTCTGGTTCTCCGGCCATGTGTGGCTAATGTCCGGCCTTTAGATAGCAGAAGATAGATGGGGGAGGGACTGCATTCAAAAGTCGTAAAACGAGGACTTTGGTGTTTTAGTGGAAGCAAAATCAAACATGAAGGACTTCACTACACTAGAGTTGCATTTTAGAATCTATTTATTTATCTGACCTTTTGTGGAATCACCTTCTTTGCTCTGCAACCATCCCGACACAGCAGACACGCACTCAAGCACACACACGCACACACACGCACACGCACACGCACACGCACACACACACACACACACACACACACACATACACACTGAGTCAAGAGAAGGTGGTGAGACTAAGAGCATCGGCAGGATCTCAGGAAGAGGAGCGCCCACCTGTGGACCCGGGAGCTCCTGGGACTGCTTCCTCTGGACCACTTTGATTGGCGGCAGGTGCGTCGCAGCAGAGACCAGGAAGTTCATGAGGATGTCCTCGCAGTTGCACGAGCGGTCCACCAGAGTTCTCAAGGACTGGGGCAGGTAATGAGTGAACAGGTAGTGGTAGTACCTGCGAACATATCCAGAGTTTGAAACATGTTACCACAGTCCTATGAAACTGCTGTTCTCAGAGCGAACACTAGAGGTCGCTTCAGACTCACAGACTTCTTGTCGTGTCACATCAGAAGTTCAACCTTTAACGTCTGAACATTTGTTTCTTTATTATTCAGTAAACCATAAAAGCAATCGATACAAAACTACTTCCAACCTTTTGAACTTAAAAAGATATATTTTTATTATAGAAACTTTAGGAATAAAGAATTAATGTTTTACGATATTAAGGCTTAAACTAAAAAAAAGATGATTCAATAGAAGAAAACGGTTCAAATAAAGGAAAAATCTTTAAATGCATTTTTTCTTGAACTAAATATTTTGTTTTGAAAAAACTTTTTTGTATTAATTATATTGTTTTTGATCAAAATCCACTTTCTTTTAATATATTTTTCTCATTGTGCAACCGATGTGTTTGATTGACTTTTTAATGTTAGTAAACAGTTTGTGTCATTATTTTTATTTATTTTTATTTTATTTATGTTTTTCTGTTTAATTATCTGTGAAATCATGGTTTATTCTTGAGATTCTTCTCTTAATGATGATGTTTAAGTGTTTGAACAGTTTATAAAACGCTTGATGTGTCAGTCGTGGATCTTATTCCTGCCGTGATGAGCTTCATTCATGTCAGAGTATGACGTGATGATGGACTAGAGCTCAGATGATGGAACCCTGGATTCAGGAGATGTTCACCCTCGACATGGTGAAGAGAGAACCACACGTTGAGCTGGAGCGACTTTACTTTCAGCCTTTTTTGAACTCTGTGGCTCTGATGGAGGTCGAGCTGACAGCAGCACATGTCGAGCGTCTGTAACGGAGACTATTGAGACTTTTCTGGACGAACAACAGCTCCACGTCGGCCTCAGATGGAAGAAGTTCTTCAGGTGGTCACCTGTGGTAGAAGGGGGTCCCAGAAGTGGCTCCTGGGCGGGTAACCCACGATCCTCTCGGGGAAGCTCCTCCACACCAGGAAGGCGAAGTTGACCTGAACGACAAGAGTCAATCCTGAAGCTCCTCCTTCTCGCCATCGTGTCCACAAACCTCACTGGTCAGCAGAACCGTGTCCTCGTCCAGGCTCAGCACAGCTTCCTTTTCTATGGCAACGTGAGGTAGAAACCAACTGAAGGCCTGCGACACAAACAAGTCAGGACGGGACATGAGCGACACACCTGTCACAGAGAGGACGAGATTCTTACCTTCCGTCTGCCGTCCGTCACCGTGAGAGGAACCGGCATGGGCGGCCACTTGCTCCGACTGGGCGGAGCTTTCTCACTGTTCCAGATGATGATGATCTGCAGGAATGATGTCGACGTTCAATAACATCCCAGAAAACTCAGGTTATAAGAGTCTATTATTTATTACTCGAGTTTATGTTGGTGTCTGAACAAGAAGGATCTGTCTCACCTGCAGTTCAAACAAAACTCTGATTCGCTCTCGTCGAAGAACTCCCATTTCTTCGATCCGTAAAACTCTTCACCTTTCAAAGTCCATATGTATCAACACTGAAAAGAGCAGTGCAACGTTCAGAATTCCCGCAAGGTGGCGTACGCCCGATTCAGCTGGTTCGACCATGTGGCGGCCCTCAGTGACCATGTTGAGATGTTCACATCAGTTACATTAACCATCAATATTGATCATAAATTAACACACAGTATTTACTTATTAAAGTTATTCATATGTTTTTATTCACCAAATTAATAATCAGTATTAATTAAGAAAACATAGATCATTTTATAATGAATATTTTAATCTGCTATTTTACACTATTCAGAAAAAGAAATGAATAATGATTATTTAATATTTTTTTATAATATAACAAAGAAAACTATGCTTTAAGTCAACAAAAGATGTTTGATCAAAGTGAAGCTGCAGAATGAAATTACAATGTAATATTTTAAGAATATACCTGGAATAATGGAGCACCACCTTTGACTCTTAGTCCAAAGGAAACTATTAAAATTACATGGATAATATTATAATTATCATAATTTACTTTGGTGTTTTAGTGGAAGCAACATCAAACATGAAGGAAAAGCGCTACACAAATATTACTTACTAACTTACTTACATACAAATCCCCCTTTGGTCAATGTGGGGAAACCGTCGATGTTTATCAAGGCCAAGGTTGTTGTACGACCTTGAATGTCATCCAACTCATCTAAGATGGTCCCAGGGTGTCCATAGGGTTCCTGGCAATAGAGTCACTGATACACAGATTGATGTGTTTCACCCTTATCACCCCCTTTCCTACCATTAACCAAACATTTGGTAAAGACCATATGGTTCGTGGAATGGAGTTCAGAACATCATGTTGGTCAATTCTCTACATCCGGGCCAATGACAGGGGTGTGTCTAAAACCAGATAAAAAAAGAATACAAATATTTGCATCACGACTGAAAGTATGCAATGAAAGGGATGAAAGAGTTGACAGAGAAGAAACAAATCACACAAAGGGAGAAGAAAAAGAATTTAATTGTGAAAAGAAAATATTTTTTAACAAAAATAAAAAATAAAATTGAGAAAAATGAAAAAAAAAGTAAAAAGATTGTTTTGTTTGGGCTTGAACTCAGAGGTGGTATGGTGTATGGAAGTTTTAGAGAAATGTCTAACTGTAGTTATAATGTAGGTCAGGTATTATTTATTTAATTTTGAACTTTTGGTATGCTTAATTTTTTCTTTGTCGTCCTATTAATGTGATTTTGGACCCTTTGTGAATTTTTGTTCTTGTACCATTGACAGACATTTCCAAACATCTCTTTATTTAATTTTTTATTATTATATTATATTATATTATTTATTTATTATTTATTTAAAGTAGGGTAAGTATAAGTAGTAAAAGCAGTAGTATAATTAGTAGCAAAAGTACAAGTAGAATTTGTAGTAAATGTATAAGTAGTATAAATAGTAAAAGGCGTAGTAGAATGAGTAGTAAAAGTAAGTAAGTAAGTAAGTAAGTAATATTTATTTATATAGCGCTTTTCGAGACCAGGGTCACAAAGCGCTTTAACAATCAAAACAATACTCAAAACAGTACATACTTCAAAGATCAAGATAATACTGAGAACAACACAGGAGTTCGAGAAATTCAAGGAAAAGCCTGAACAAATAGAAACGTCTTAAGATGTTTCTTAAAGGAGTCAGTAGACTCCATCAAGCGCAAAGAGAGAGGAAGATTGTTCCAAAGCTTAGGAGCAACAGCCTGAAAAGATTTCTCTCCTCTGGTCCTGAGCCGTGTGCGTGGAACCATAAGTAGATTCTGATCCACAGACCTCAGAGACCGAGCTGGGGTGTAAGGCTGGATCAGATCAGTGATGTAAGGAGGAGCCTGACCATGAATAGCTCTGAAAGTAAGAACCAGAATTTTAAAGTTGATCCTGAAAGAAACTGGAAGCCAGTGAAGAGTTTTAAGGATCGGAGAAATGTTCTTCTACTTAGAAAGTAGAATTAGTCGTAAAACTACAAATAGAACATGATGCACAGGAGTTTACTAGTGAGTCTAGCTTTAACCACAGAGCCAGCCCTCCTGATCAACCTGTCCAACCTGTTGACACTTCTGTTCCCAACCCAACACACCTCAGAACAAAACACTGGCTACCACAGGCTGGTAGAACATGCAGAGCAGTTTCCTGCAGATTTTAAATGAACAGAGCCTCCTCAGAAAGTACAGTCTACTCTGAACTTTCTTATACACATGGTCTGTGTCAGTTTACTGTCACTGGACATGGCTTTGTCCTGGACCTCCCAAAGTCCAGCTCCTTGGTCTTTGAGGTGTTCAGCTGCAAGCGGTTCCTCTCACTCCAGTCCACAAAGTCATGTATCAGACTTCTGTACTCGTCCTTGCTGTTGTCCCTGATGCATCCAACAATGGCAGTGTCGTCAGCATACTTCTGGACGAGACTCAGCTCAGAGTTGTAGCAGAAGTCTGAAGTGTAGATGGTGGAGAGGAGAGGGGCCAGTACTGTCCCCTGAGGTGCTCCTGTACTGCACACCACAGTGTCAGAAGTGATGTCCTCCAGCCTGACATACTGTGGTGGATCAGTGAGATAGTCCGAGATCCAGGTGACCAGACCAGGGTCCACATGCATCTTAGACAGTTTGTCCTGCAGCAGAGTGGGCTGGGTGGTGTTAAAGGCACTAGAAAAGTCCAGGATCAGGATCCTCACTGAGCCACTTCCTTTATCCATGTGGGAGTAGGTCCGATGCAGGAGGTGAAGGATGGCATCTTCTACACCGGGGGGCTTGTGCGTGCTGGACATGTGGCCTGAGATGTTTGAGGACCAGCCGCTCCAGTGTCTTCATCAGCGCCACCGGTCTGTAATCATTCAGCTCGCTCGGCCGGATCTTTTTCGGGACTGGAACTATACAGGAAGTCTTCTACAGCGTTGGTACTTTCCCCACCATCGCTTCACCTCCTGCTTTGCTGACCTCATGGCCCCTCTGTCCCTGCTCCTGAAAGCCGCCTTCTCTCTGTTAAGGACGTCCTTGACCTCCTTTGTTACCAACGGCGTTAAATTAATTTATTATTAGGGTAACAGCGGACAGTCTTAGCAGGGGCGACAACGTCTTAGCAGAAATCTAAATATATAATCCCTTATATAGTGTTTCTGACCCTTGATGTCCTCTTGAGACTTCAGCAGCACATCCCAGTCTGTGGTGTCAAAGCAGTCTCTGATGGCGTCCTCCACAGCTGGCGTCCACTTTCTGATTTTCCTAGTGGTCACAGTCTGTCTCTGCACCAGAGGAGTGTACTGTGACTGAAGGTGGACCAGTTTATGATCGGACCTTCCAAGTGTAGGTCATTGTGCGAGAACCCACAGGCCAGGAACTCCTCCAGAGACCAGAGGTCTGACTGTGCCCGGGTGTACGCAATGGTGGATATTTTTGCCCCCTGGACCGGGCCTCCACCTCCCAGTTCGACAGGCTCGTGGATCGATACGGTGATTGACCTCTAAGCTTGGCTCGCCAAACTTGGAAAGGGGCCTGGGTAGCACTTATTCCTGAGCCGTTACAACTACGGGGTTAACGTCCAACCACCGCCATAAACACGAACAAGATGGCCGACTACCAACTCAGTCAACGTATAATGGTGATATACTACCACCCGGATCAGAACCAAGACTTGTTTGGATGAAAAGTACAAAACTAGATGAAACTGGATAATAAACAAGTGAAAGAGATAAAGCTGTGTTTGCGACAGGTGTGGCAGCGACAGGTGTGGCAGCGACAGGTGTGGCAGCGACAGGTGTGGCAGCGACAGGTGTGGCAGCGACAGGTGAACAAGACTGCATTCCTTCTTCTAGATCAAGATTGTGACTGAACTTGTCAAACGTCTTTATCCTCGTGGCACATCTTTTGTTGTTGAACTATGTTATAAAAGTGTGAGTCAACAACACACTATGTTGCACTGATGTCTCTGACAGGACACACCTCCTCACTGACGGTTGATCAGTGTTTCCCTGAGTCTGGATCACAAGCAGCTCAGCTCACCTGGAAGTTTCACCTACAAACATGGACACAAGTCTTCAGAGCAGAAAGCTGCTCACAGGTCAGTGACTTTTTTCATGCTGCCATGTTCCCCAGCCAGAGTGTGAATGCATGAGTCAAGAGTGAGTTTGTGAGGTGAATAAATTAATAAAGAGTTAGGTGAATAGATTAACCAAGAGTGAGTATGTGAGGTCAATAAATTAATCAAGACTGAGGTGAATACATGAATCAAGAGTGAGGTGAATACATGGATCAAGACTAAGGTGAAAAAATGAATCGAATGTGAGGTGAATATATAAATCAAGAGTTAGGCGAATACATGAATCAAGAGTGAGGTGAATACATAAATGAATAGTGAGGTGAATACATGAATCAAGACTGGGGTGAATAAATGAATCAAGAGTGAGGTGAATAAATTAATCAAGAGTTAGGTGAATAAATTAATCAAGACTGAGTTGAATAAATTAATCGAGAGTGAATTTAATACATGGATCAAGAGTGAGGTAAATACATGAATCAAGACTTAGGTGAACACATGAATCAAGACTGACGTGAATACATGGATTAAGACTGACGTGAATACATGGATCAAGACTGAGGTGAATTGATTAATCAAGAACGAGGTGAATACATGGATTTAGTGTAAATAAATTAATCCAGAGTGAGGTGAATACATGATACGAGAGTGAGGTGAATAAATAAATCAAGAGTGAGGTGAAAACATGAATCAAGAATGAGGTGAAAACATGAATCAAGAGTGAGGTGAATAAATGAATAAAAATTGAGGTGAATACATAAATTAAGAATGAGGTGAATAATCGAATCAAGAGTGAGGTGAATACATGAATCAAGAGTGAGGTAAATACATGAAATGAGAGTGAGGTGAATACATGAATCAAGAGTGAGGTGAATAAATGGATCAAGACTAAGGTGAAAAAATGAATCGAAAGTGAGGTGAATACATAAATCAAGAGTTAGGCGAATACATGAATCAAGAGTGAGGTGAATACATAAATGAATAGTGAGGTGAATACATGAATCAAGACTGGGGTGAATAAATTAATCAAGAGTTAGGTGAATAAATTAATCAAGACTGAGTTGAATAAATGAATTGAGAGTGAATTTAATACATGGATCAAGAGTGAGGTAATTACATGAATCAAGACTTAGGTGAACACATGAATCAAGACTGACGTGAATACATGGATCAAGACTGACGTGAATACATGGATCAAGACTGAGGTGAATTGATTAATCAAGAACGAGGTGAATACATGGATTTAGACTGCAGTAAATAAATTAATCAAGAGTGAGGTGAATACATGATACGAGAGTGAGGTGAATAAATAAATCAAGAGTGAGGTGAAAACATGAATCAAGAATGAGGTGAAAACATGAATCAAGAGTGAGGTGAATAAATGAATAAAAATTGAGGTGAATACATAAATTAAGAATGAGGTGAATAATCGAATCAAGAGTGAGGTGAATACATGAATCAAGAGTGAGGTAAATACATGAAATGAGAGTGAGGTGAATACATGAATCAAGAGTGAGGTGAATAAATGGATCAAGACTAAGGTGAAAAAATGAATCGAAAGTGAGGTGAATACATAAATCAAGAGTTAGGCGAATACATGAATCAAGAGTGAGGTGAATACATAAATGAATAGTGAGGTGAATACATGAATCAAGACTGGGGTGAATAAATTAATCAAGAGTGAGGTGAATAAATGAATCAAGAGTTAAGTGAATAAATTAATCAAGACTGAGTTGAATAAATTAATCGAGAGTGAATTGAATACATGCATCAAGAGTGAGGTGAATACATGAATCAAGACTTAGGTGAACACATGAATCAAGACTGACGTGAATACATGGATCAAGACTGACGTGAATACATGGATCAAGACTGAGGTGAATTGATTAATCAAGAACGAGGTGAATACATGGATTTAGACTGCAGTAAATAAATTAATCAAGAGTGAGGTGAATACATGATACGAGAGTGAGGTGAATAAATAAATCAAGAGTGAGGTGAAAACATGAATCAAGAATGAGGTGAAAACATGAATCAAGAGTGAGGTGAATAAATGAATAAAAATTGAGGTGAATACATAAATTAAGAATGAGGTGAATAATCGAATCAAGAGTGAGGTGATTCATGTATTCACCTCACTATTCATATGTCCAGTTACCTGATCCGGCTCTCTCTTTGTAAATTCATTAATGTTCCTCCACATCAGTCTATTCCCTTTCCTTCTTTGATAATGTCCATAAAAAAGTTGGCCTTTGCCTTCTTTGGTTCATTCACTAATTTGTTACGAAGTAAAAACTTGTCCATCATTAATTGATTTAGTGCTGTTTTCACAAGTTGTCATTAAACCAAGGCAGGTTGACCTTGGGGTGTCCATTTCTGAACGTTTTGGTGTATTTTTCTTTAATTCTATTTATGGCACCTAACAATGATTCACAAGAGGCCTCTATATCATCTGTGAGTAGAACATCACTCCAATCAGTTTGGCTTATTTCTTCCTTAAATGCATTCATGTCCCGTTTCCTTATTCCATAGGAATGTTTAATTATCTCTTGCTGGTAAGTAAACCTGTTTTTTGTCAACTTCCTTGCAACATGAGTCATATTGTGATCCGACAAGCCAGTGAGGAGATAATAAGATTCAATGATCCTCTCAGGCTTGTTACTGAACAAGTTGTTACATCAGTCAGTATCAGAGAGTGAACACATGAATGTGTGGTTGAGCAACAACATGTTGTTTGTACTGATGAGGTTTTATTATAGTATCAACAACACAATGATGACGAGTGATGATGCTGTTGTGTTTGTGTGCAGGTGTGGACACAGAGGAGGAAGATCCTGCCTCTAAACCTCCTCTGGGTGAAGACCATGACAGTCAGACCAGAGCTCAGAGGTGAGAAGATCACGTCTCTGTCACACCAACACATACTGGAATCTTCTTCTCACTGAAACTTGTGTGTGTTCAGATCGAAGCTACGTACATCTGCTGGACCTGGACCTGGACCTGGACCTGGACCTGGTACTGGACCTGGACCTGGACCTGCTCCCAGCTGTGAGTCTCTGAAGAGTGACAGATCTAAAGGAAGATTGATTAACTTCAGAGGTGAACAGAAGCATCAGAGGTGAGAGACAACAGGAGCAACATGACATCTACTGGTCAGATGGTGAACGACAGAAGTGTTGATCAGAGTTGTGTCTCTTTCAGGATCTACCAGGAGAAACAAGAAGAGTCTGAACTCAACTGTGAGTCTCTGAAGAGTGAAGCATCAATGGCACATCTTATTAATTTCAAAGGTGGACAAGAGTCTTCAGGAGACAGGTGAGGTTTTCTTCTCTCTTTTCTCCACTGATACCAACTGCTCATGAACTGTTAGTCAAAAGTGCTGCAGACAGTCGTGAAAGAAAGTCAACATCCAAGAGAAGAAGCAACAAACTGAAGCCATGAAGTCTTGATCAGATCATTGGTGACATTGTAGAAGTAGAACTTATCGACTACCTGATGTTCTTCACAGAGAGGATCAGCAGGTCTCAGATGTTCTCCAGTGTGTCCAGCAGCATCAGACAGATGTGGAGTCCACGATTCAGGTACGTTCTTCAGCCTCACCTGCGAACTACAGCAGCTGCTTCTGCTGCTTCATGAAGCTCTGAGTACTAGACACCTGCATCTGTCAGCTTCACACTTGAGCTGTTCCTACATGAACCAGAAGGTCTGGTGTGGCTGAGACTCTTGTTTGGTTCTGGAGAGAAGATGAGATTTAAATTGAATTTTTCCTTCTATGACGTCAATAAGAGACGTAATATCACGTCCTGCTCGTGAAGAAAGTTCAGACCTACCTCTAGTCACATGTGTCTGTGTGTGTTTCAGCTGCTGGAGGAGAAGGTCATGACCCTGGTGAAGGAGGAACTGGAGAGAGTGAAGAAGTTTCTCAGACCAGGTGAGCAGAAACACCTGGATGATGAGGAAGAGGAGGAGTCGAAGTGTGAAGAGGAGCAGATGAGGAGCAGCAGAGAAGCTTTCCTGGAGATCATCCTGAACCTCCTGAGGAGCATGAAGCAGGAGGAGCTTGCTGGTCGCCTGTGGGGAAGTAAGAGGATTTGAACCTTCAACCTGCTGAATATGACGTCTTGAAGTAAATTTGTGATGGAAGTTCCTGCAGCTGATGAGAAGATTGATCTTCTAGAATCTTGAGCTTCATGTGCCTTCTTTACTCCAGGAAGTCGTGCTGGAAAGCGTCAAAGACAACTGAAGAGGAGCCTGAAGAAGAAGTTCCACAGTGTGTCTGAGGGGGTCGCTAAAGCAGGAAACTCTGCTCCTCTGAATCAGATCTACACGGAGCTCTACATCACTGAGGGGGGCACAGACCAGGTCAACCAGGAGCACGAGGTCCGACAGATCGAAGCAGCCACCAGGAACCAGACCAGACCAGAAACTACCATCAGAACAGAAGACCTCTTTAAAGCCTCACCTGAGAGAGACCCACCAATCAGAAGCCTGCTGACGAAGGGCGTGGCTGGCATTGGGAAGACCCTCCTGACACGGAAGGTCACTCTGGACTGGGCTGAAGACAAAGCCCACCAGAACTTCCACCTCATGTTTCCTTTCACCTTCAGAGAGCTGAACCTGCTGAAAGAGAAGAAGTTGAGTTTGATGGAACTTGTTCATCTTTTCTTTCCTGAAACCAAAGATCTCATCAGTTTTGAAGGACTCCAGGTTCTGTTCATCTTTGACGGTCTGGACGAGTGTCGACTCCCTCTGGACTTCATCAACAGTCGGGTCCTGACAGCAGCTACAGAGTCCACCTCAGTAGACGTCCTGCTGACAAACCTCATCAGAGGGAATCTTCTTCCCTCAGCTCGTCTCTGGATCACCACACGACCTGCAGCAGCCAATCAGATCCGTCCTGAGTGTGTGGACATGGTGACAGAGGTCAGAGGGTTCACTGACCTCCAGAAGGAGGAGTACTTCAGGAAGAGGTCCAGTGATGAGGAGCAGACCAGCAGCATCATCTCTCACATCAAGACCTCACGAAGCATCTACATCATGTGTCACATCCCGATCTTCTGCTGGATCACTGCCACAGTTCTGGAGGACATGTTGAAGACTGGAGAGACAGGACAGCTGCCCAACACCCTGACTGAGATGTACATCCGCTTCCTGGTGGTTCTGTCCAAAGTCATGAAGATGAAGTACCATGGAGCAGCTGGGACAGACACAGTTTGGGATCCTGAGAGCAGGGAGATGATGGAGTCTCTGGGAAAACTGGCTTTTGAGCATCTGAAGAAAGGAAACTTGGTCTTCTATGAATCAGACCTGACAGAGTGTGACATCAACATCACAGCTGCTTCACTTCACTCAGGAGTCTTCACTCAGATCTTCAGAGAGGAGAGAGGACTCTACCAGGACCAGATGTTCTGCTTCATCCACCTGAGTCTTCAGGAGTTTCTGGCTGCTCTTCATGTTCACCAGAACTTCATCAAGTCTGGAGTCAACTTGCTTGATTCACAACAACCATCCAGACTGTCAAGAATGTTTAGAAACAAACTTCCAATCGAAAGTTTCTACCAGAGAACCATCAATGAAGCTGTAGAAAGTCCAAATGGACATCTGGACTTGTTCCTGCGCTTCCTTCTGGGTCTTTCTCTGCAGACCAGCCAGAGTCTCCTGATAGGTTTATTGAAACAAACAGGAAGAAGCTCTTGGACCAATCAGGACACAGCAAAGCTCATCAAGAAGAAGATCAGTGAGAATGTGTCTCCAGAGAGAATCATCAACCTGTTCCACTGTCTGAATGAAGTGAAGGACACTTCTCTGGTGGAGGAGGTCCAACAGCAGCTGAGATCAGGACGTCTCCTCACAGATGAACTGTCTCCTGCTCAATGGTCCAGCCTGGCCTTCATCTTACTGTCCTCAGAGGAACATCTGAAAGTGTTTGACCTGAAGAAATACTCTACCTCAGAGGAGGTTCTTGAGAGGCTTCTGCCGGTGGTTCAAGCTTCAAATGAAGTTCTGTAAGTGGATCATTGAAACATCTCTGATATGAACCATGAATGTTTGATTTCCTTCTTCATTTTATTCAGGCTGAGAAACTCCAACTTCCTTTCTCTCTTCATGGTTTTTCTTTCACATTGTTTTGTAAATCCATCATTTTCTAAAGTCACTTTTTGAAACAACATCAACTTAGATTTGAATTTCATGAGCAAACACTTGAACATGTGTCGTGGACACAAACACACAAACAGGGAATGAACAACTGTATGTTTCTCCCTCAGGCACAGACAGGGTTTATTTTAGGATTGTCCCCAAAATCCAGCGTGAAAACTGAACATAAATGAAGAAAATGAAAAGTTTAACCAGTGTTAATAGAACAGAAAATAACATTCAGAAACAACCTCCTTCAAAAATAGTCTCCAAACTTGACAAATGTTTCAAAAGTTGAAACTAATTGAGTGCATGTGAAGCAAACATGGGAGAAGAAATGAAGGTGAATGTGACGGAGGATGATTGAAACTCCATCTGTGTCACAACATAGATCCACTGGATCCAAAGATGGAGAGAATTCACCTGGAATTTTCTAACTGTAAACATTCAAATGAAGACAACAATGTTGAGAGAGTGCAGGAGTGTGATTGACAAACACACACACATTGTTTGAGCTTGTATTACCTGCAACACCTTCACACTCACACCTGACACTGTTATGAATAATAACTTTGTAAACCTGTTCATATTGAATTTAAGGTTAAAAAACAAATAGAATAAATTGACTGAAGTGAATCTTCACGATTGAATCAGTGTCTTGATTAAATTGAAGATATTTTTACTCTGGAAAAGAATTCGACACAACAATTGAGAGAAAACACACAAAAACACTGAGATAAGTAAGTGAATAGAAAAAGAATCAATGATGTGTTATTATGATCAATATACATGTAACAACCTTTTATTTTCATTTGTCATTGTTGTTTGTTTTGTGACTCTTTTTATTTTTCCTTATGTTATCTTGTGTTTGTTTCTCATATAAACACAAATCAATCCTCTTGTTGACGACACTCGTCTCTTTCACAGGCTGATCAGGTGTCGACTGTCAGAGAGAAGTTGTTCACTTCTGTCCTCAGTCCTCAGCTCTCCGTCCTCTAGTCTGACTCAACTGGACCTGAGTCACAACTGGAACCTGAAGGATCCAGGAGTGGAGCTGCTGTCTGCTGGACTGAAGAGTCCACACTGTCACCTGGAGACTCTCAGGTCAGAACATCATGTCTTCAGCTTCAGAACATGTGAAAGTCAGAGGTGAGACTCCAGAGAGTCAAAGTTGAGTCTCCAGTGAGTTCTTCAATGAAGCAGCTGATTCTAAGTGACCTCAGTCTTCAGCAGGTTCTCACACTTGAACTTGATTTGTTCTTCTGCTGGGTCGTGCTGTTCAGTATGTTGACACATATTTACTGATCTCAGATCCATTCAAACACATTTGAGAGACTCTTGTGATGTCATCACTTGTTCTGTTGCTAGATTTCAATGCAGGGTAATGTTCATGGTGATGTGAGCATGTGTGATGAACACATCAGCAACTGTATGAAAAGTCAAACATGTTCTTCTTCATCACAATATTCATCAGTGTCGTCTCACATCCTGCTCATATCTTTCATTTCAACTCATCTCTGTGTCACCAACTCACTCCTTCTTTCTCTCTTCATGGTTTTTCTTTCACCTTGTTTTGTAAATCCATCATTTTCTAAAGTCACTTTTTGAAATAACATCAACTTTTCATTTGAATTTCATGAGCAAACACTTGAACATGTGACGTGGACACAAACACACAAACAGTGAATGAATAACTCTGTATTATTATTTTATTTATTTATCCTTTATTCATCCAGGTTAGTCTCATTGACATTAAAATCTCTTTTACAAGAGAGACCTGGACAGGATGGACAGCAAAACAGTTACACATAAAAACTATTTCTTACAGTATTAAGTCCATTGGTACAATATCAGAAAAAGATAAAAGATTACTGACTAAAAACATTCACACTTGCTGATAGAGTTCGACGTCAAATTCCTGACAACAGCCTTGAATTTGTTAAAAGTCACTAGATTCTCAAACTTGTGCTGCTTCTTCAGCTTCTTCCACGATGACGGCGCAGAAATCTTAAAAGCTGTTTTACCCAGTTCAGTACGAGCTGGAGGAACATTCATAACCTATAATCTCCTTGTAGAAACAAACATGCCAATGACTAAGTCGTCGCCAAGAGAGCGAAGGCCAGTGAACTCTTGAGTATAGTGTGCAGTGATGGGTTAAGGGTCTTCAGTTTGTCATGAACCTCAAGGCTCCATGTTACACAGTGTCCAACATCTTTAGACAGTGAGCTGATGAATTCATGTACAACACATCTCCAGAATCAAGAACGGTCAGGAAGGTAGCTTCGACTCGTCGTCGAGCCTAACCTTAGTTTCAGTTTATTTACCAGGTTTTGTATGTGAATTTTAAAGAGATGTGGTCATCAATCATAAAACCCAAGTATTTGTGAAAATACTCCTCAATTGAAGGACCTTGGGAAGTTAAAATATTGTGATTTATCTCAATCTTTTTGTAATTTGAAAATACCATAAGTTTGGTCTTATCAGCATGGAGAACAAGCTTCAGTTGACAAAGCTGAGCCTGCACTTGATCAAAAGCACGTTGCATGAACTCAAAAGCCTTATTAAGTGAGGATGCAAAACAATAAATTTCGGTGTCTTCCGCATAGAAATGGAAAGATGCTTTCTGGACATTTTGTCCAAGGCTGTTCATGTACAGGGTAAATAACAGTGGTCCTAAAACTGAACCCTATTTTTACTCTGGAAAAGAATTAGACACAACAATTGAGAGAAAACACACAAAAACTCTGAGATAAGTAAGTGAATAGAAAAAGAATCAATGATGTGTTTATCACGATGGAACTGAGAAACCCAGGATACAGGTACTGGAAAACGGTGACGACAAGACAAGGACGTGACAGAGAGTGGAGGCTTAAGAACACAGGGGAGCAATCAGCAGCAGCTGGGGGCGGGACTAACAAGACACGGCTGGACCAATCACTACTCAGACAGGAGGAAGTAAGACTAGCACAGACACAGAAGGGAGCGGATTTCACAATAAAACCGGAAACACAAGGAGGAACATGTAGACTCATGACAGTGTTATTATGATCAATATACATGTAACAACCTTTTATTTTCATTTGTCATTGTTGTTTGTTTTGTGACTCTTTTTATTTTTCCTTATGTTATCTTGTGTTTGTTTCTCATATAAACACAAATCAATCCTCTTGTTGACGACACTCGTCTCTTTCACAGGCTGATCGACTGTTTCCTGTCAGAGAGAAGTTGTTCACTTCTGTCCTCAGTCCTCAGCTCTCCGTCCTCTAGTCTGACTCAACTGGACCTGAGTAACAACTACAACCTGCAGGATCCAGGAGTGGAGCTGCTGTCTGCTGGACTGAAGAGTCCACACTGTCACCTGGAGACTCTCAGGTCAGAACATCATGTCTTCAGCTTCAGAACATGTGAAAGTCAGAGGTGAGACTCCAGAGAGTCAAAGCTGCGCGTGGATCACTCGTCTTTTATTTGTAGGATTCTGCACATAAATCAAAATACTGTTTGAGGATGGATCGCTCACACACTCGTTGCTCTCGCTCTAGAAACACCACACAATAAGTTAAACGCTAAACAATTAAAAAAACATATACAATAAAACTGCTACTAAACAAAGAACATAAAATATGACAATTGAAAGAAAAAGGTGTTTCTAACATATTTTTCTACACTAATGCTCACAGAGCATCTCCTCCTCCTACCTCATCGCAGTCCTCGAGGCCATAGACATATTTACATGGACGCCGCATCGACTGCTGCCGCCCACTAGAGCGGTGTGTATACAGGGCGGCCATCTTGGTACAGTGTCACTCGCTCCTACAGTGCATTAGGTCTATAGAGGAATGATGTGTTTACACTATCACTAATCGCTCATTTGTCAAGAGGGCAGAACCCGATCACCAACAGCAAGAGACATGCCCCTAGCTCTGCGGGTAGATTTTGGCCAATTTGAGTAGCTTTGGCTAACTCCTGCTTCAACCGAGACACAAAGTCATGATGGTCAACAACAGTGGAATCAGGGAGAGCATGCTGGAACACAACATCAACAGGTTATCGTGGTGTCCTGCCAAACATGAGGAAAAAGGGTGCGAACCCAGTCGACGGGATACCTGCTTAGCTTTTGAGAAATGATCAGTCACAACAAGTACATCCACGCTTTGATTGACAGATTTCTCAGCAGACCATGTTTAGAATGTTGTCCTGTTCTTGCAGTCTGGCTATTTCACTTTTAGTTAATGAGTCAGACTGAGTGATGTCCACAAGTTGAGGAAGAGGAGGTTTTGTGCCTTCTTTCTGGCTCATTCCACCGGAGATTTGTGCTCCAAAAACGGCTGATAATTCTTCAGCTGTCAAGGAATTTTGTTTAGTTTGTCTAGTGCAGGGGTGGCCAACCAGTCAGAGCCTAAGAGCCACATTTTTTTACTCTGTTACCGCAAAGAGCCACATCATACACACACACACACACACACACACACACACACACACACACACACACACACACACACACACACACACACACACACACACACACACACACACACACACACACACACACACACACACACGCATCTCCGGACGAAAATGCAGTGTGAATGCTGAGCAGCATTCACACAATTGGTAGTACCGTATGTAGTAGTAGTGGAATCAGTAGAAGTGTAACTGGTAGTGGAAGAAGTAGTTGGATTAGTAGTAGTGGAATTAGTAGTGGAAGTAGTTGTGGAAGTAGTAGTAGTGGAAGTAGTAGTGGAATTAGTAGTAAAAGTAGTAGTGGAATTAGTAGTAGAAGTAGTAGTGGAATTAGTAGTGGAAGTAGTTGTGGAATTAGTAGTAAAAGTAGTAGTGGAATTAGTAGTAGAAGTAGTAGTGGAATTAGTAGTAGAAGTAGTAGTGGAATTAGTAGTAGAAGTAGTAGGTTACAGTGGAAGGAGTTGAAAGTTGAGTTGAAGAGTTTCCTCATTGAAATGAACAGGGGAAAAGGGTAGAAAAAGAGGAATAAAAGAAAGAATGGAAGAGATAAAAGAGAACTTTTCCACAGACTATAAACAAAGCATATATATAAAGTCATATGTCACCTCTGGGTTTTGAACCCAGGACCTCAGTCATCAAGAGCGAGGTTCATACCACTAGACCATCAAGCCATGAAACAAATGACATTTATTTTTTGATATATCTTTACAGTATTAAGCAATGGTTCCTGTTTTTTTGATTTTGTCTTTGAGTTCTTCATAGGTTCTAAAAACATTGTTGTCTCAGTGCATCAGTGAATCTGTGATCCATCGCAGGGTCTGGTTGAGGAAGTCATGTGTTCGTTTATCCACGATTGCTTTCACCTGATCAATCGTGTCATCTTGGTCTTTGTTCAACAAGTAAACCTGGACGCTCTTGTTTTCATTCATCAACTGTTTACTTCTGCTCCAGGTTCTTCTAAAAGCACATTTTTCCTGCTCCAGCCACACTGTACTTTATTATTGATCTGTTTTTACTTTCTCCACTAGAGTATTACTTCAACTGTAAAGTGTCTTCAGATAACTTTGTTATGATAACACACTTTTACAATTTACACAATTAAATTATTATTATTATTATGAATTACTCTTAGTACTAGTACTTGTAGTACTATAAGTACTCGTAGTAGTATGAGTACTCATAGTACTAGTACTCATAGTAGTACTAGTACCCGTCGTACTAGTACTAGTAATCGTAGTACTCGTAGTAGTACTAGTATTTGTACTTCTCATAGTAGTACTAGTACGTGTAGTACTCATAGTAGTACTAGTACGTGTATAAGTACTCGTAGTAGTACTAGTACTTGTAGTACTAGTACTCCTAGTAGTACTAGTATTAATTGTAGTATTAATTGTATTTGTGGTACTCGTAGTAGTACTAGTAATTGTAGTACTCCTAGTAGTACTAGTATTTGTAGTACTCCTTGTAGTACTAGTACGTGTACTAATATTCTTAGTAGTACTAGTATTTGTAGTACTCGTAGTAGTTCTAGTATTTGTAGTAGTACTCGTACGTGTAGTTATACTACGAGTGAAGGAGTAGAGGATTGAAAAAGTGGAGGAGTGAAGGAGTAGAGTATTTAATGAGTAGAGTATTGGAGGAGTGAAGGAGAGTATAATTATTAGTATAACTATAAGTTTAAGTATAACTATAAGTATAAGTTAAACTATACTTATAAGTATAACTATAAGTTGAACTATAATTATAAGTATAAATATAAGTTTAACTATAATTATAACTATTAGTTTAACTGACTGGCGATCCTCAGTTTCTCATATTGACTAGAGGGGACACGGGGGTACTGCAGTCTGAAAGGCTTGTCGTCCAAACAGATTCTATATATACATATTCAGTTGCCTCAACACAATCCATTTTGTGTTTTGAGAAAGAACCATAACTTGGTTCTGACTCTGGTTCTGCAGCAGCATCTTTTCCAACAACCCCAGCAACCTCTCCATTGTAGAAGAGTCTTGATCAACTGGCTGCTGTCTCTCAGGTGGTTCACAGGCTGCTGTAGGTTAACTTCAACTCTATCCATGTTCACCTCTTCACTATGTTTGGCTGGTGTCTTCAAACTAGTCTATGAAATTCATCCAACTCGTCCTGCACTTCACGGCTGACCATTTATCCAAAGGATGGACCGGAATGTGAGCCAGATCTGGGTGATCAAACATTTGCCTTGTTCCCACAAGCAACCTGTGGCGACTGCAGCAGCTTTATTGAGGCGAAGCCAGTAGTCAAACGGGTCTTCATCTGTGAGAGTTGAACGAAAGGCACCATGAATATCGTTCGGAAGAAAAATGTTTCCTCAAGAGACCATACACAGCGTGAGGACGGCGTGCAACATCTATCTCTCCATTTCTATCCCAAACTTCACTCTTTAGCTCGAGCCCTTAAATGTGTGAGAATTTCTTCGACCCGACTCTCCAGTTGAACATCACGTTTCTTGAAATAATCTTCCATCAACTCGAGCCATTCTTCCAACTCAACTTTGTCTGAACATCCCCACGGAAAACAAGAGGAGCCTTGAGTTCTCTTTGTGTTTCGTGTCTAACATGAGAGAATCTAGAAATGTCCGTTGGGAAGTGACTTGAACCATCATGGGCTCCTGAGCTGTTGTGTGGGGCTGATGGAGGGGCTGTCGTCCTTGGATGGGATACCATAGTCTCAGCTCACTGTCCTCCATATGTTGAACTACATCAGTCATTTGGTCAGTCATGTTGGCATTAGCTGAAGGTTGATAGTAGTCCATGTATAGTGGAAGTAGTCGACTCCTTGATTGTCAAACACACACACATTGTTTGAGCTTGTATTACCTGCAACACCTTCACACTCACACCTGACACTGTTATGAATAATAACTTTGTAAACCTGTTCATATTGAATTGAAGGTTAAAAAAACAAATAGAATAAATTGACTGAAGTGAATCTTCACGATTGAATCAGTGTCTTGATTAAATTGAAGATATTTTTACTCTGGAAAAGAATTAGACACAACAATTGAGAGAAAACACACAAAAACACAGAGATAAGTAAGTGAATAGAAAAAGAATCAATGATGTGTTATTATGATCAATATACATGTAACAACCTTTTATTTTCATTTGTCATTGTTGTTTGTTTTGTGACTCTTTTTATTTTTCCTTATGTTATCTTGTGTTTGTTTCTCATATAAACACAAATCAATCCTCTTGTTGACGACACTCGTCTCTTTCACAGGCTGAGAAACTGTCGACTGTCAGAGAGAAGTTGTTCACTTCTGTCCTCAGTCCTCAGCTCTCCGTCCTCTAGTCTGACTCAACTGGACCTGAGTCTCAACAAACTGAAGGATCCAGGAGTGGAGCTGCTGTCTGCTGGACTGAAGAGTCCACACTGTCACCTGGAGACTCTCAGGTCAGAACATCATTTCAAACAAACACAAACACACACATGGATGTAAACAGTGAATGGATTCATGTTTCTTCATGAAACCTTTTTCACTCTGAGAAGGATTTGAATGACTTTTCCTCGACTCATGAACTTGGTTCTAGAAGTTGATATTTCATGAACACAACAGGAAGGTGAAGAATATTTCAGGTCATGTATAATATTTCAAGTCGCACAACACAAGTCGCACAACACAAATCACAAAACACAAATCACACAACACAAGTCGCACAACACAAATCACAAAACACAAGTCGCACAACACAAATCACAAAACACAAATCACACAACACAAGTCACACAACACAAATCACAAAACACAAATCACACAACACAAGTCGCACAACACAAATCACAAAACACAAATCACACAACACAAGTCGCACAACACAAATCACAAAACACAAGTCACACAACACAAGTCGCACAACACAAATCACAAAACACAAATCACACAACACAAGTCGCACAACACAAATCACAAAACACAAATCACACAACACAAGTCGCACAACACAAATCACACAACACAACTCACATGACACGAGTCACACAACACGACTCACACAAGTCACACAACACGACTTACACAACACAACAAGAGTCACACAACAAAAGTCACACAACACGACTCACACAACACAACAAGTCACACGACAAAAGTCACACAACATGAATCACACAACACAAGTCACACGACACGAGTCACACGACAAAAGGCACACACCAAAAGTCACACATCAAAAGTCACACCACAAAGGGCACACAACAAAAGTCACACATCAAAAGTCACACCACAAAAGTCACACCTCAAAAGTCACACCACAAAAGTTACACAACAAAAGTCGCACAACAAAAGTCACGCAACAAAAGTCACACCACAAAAGTCACACAACAAAGTCACACAACAAAAGTCACACCACAAAACTCACCCAACAAGACTCACACAACACAACTCACTTGACACAAGTCAAACAACACAAGTCACACAACACGACTCACACAAGTCACACAACACGACTCACACAACACAACAAGAGTCACACAACAAAAGTCACACAACGCGACTCACACAACACCCCAAGTCACACTACACGAGTCACACAACACGAGTCACACAACAGTACTCACACAACACAAGTCACACAACATAAGTCCCACAACACGAGTCACACAACCCAAGTCACACTACACGAGTCACACAACACGAGTCACACAACAGTACTCACACAACACAAGTCAAATAACATGAGTCACACAACAGGTCAAAGTGGAGTTACACAACACCAGTGTGAGTGGAGTTACACAACACCAGTGTGAGTGGAGTTACACAACACCAGTGTGACTCGAGTTACACAACACCAGTGTGACTCGAGTTACACAACACCAGTGTGAGTGGAGTTACACAACACCAGTGTGAGTGGAGTTACACAACACCAGTGTGAGTGGTTACACAACACTAGTGTGAGTGGAGTTACACAACACCAGTGTGAGTGGAGTTACACAACACCAGTGTGAGTGGAGTTACACAACACTAACACTAACACTGACATTAAACACAAACACACATCAATCCTCTCACAACAGTGAGTCATGTGATCATTTATACATCAAGTGTTGAACTGATGAAAACTTCATTATTTCATGTGTTGATCAAGTTGATCCTGATTGAAATCAAAGTCTTCAAATGTTCACACAATCATGTGATGATCTTATGAACGTCAAGAGTTCAGTGTTTCCTCCAATCAAGGCTTTCAAGTCAAAATAGAGAAAAAGTCTCTTGTTGACGTTTCCGTCTCTTTCACAGGCTGATCTGCTGTCGACTGTCAGAGAGAAGTTGTTCACTTCTGTCCTCAGTCCTCAGCTCTCCGTCCTCTAGTCTGACTCAACTGGACCTGAGTAGAAACGACCTGAAGGATCCAGGAGTGGAGCTGCTGTCTGCTGGACTGAAGAGTCCACACTGTCACCTGGAGACTCTCAGGTCAGAACATCATGTCTTCAGTTCTTCTGATTTAATGAAACTGTTTCTCCTTCATTACAGTCTGTCAGGGTGTAAGATCTCAGCAGGAGGTTGTTCTTCTCTGGCCTCAGCTCTGACATCTAACCCGTCCCATCTGAGAGAGCTGGACCTGAGCTTCAATCATCCAGGAGGACCAGGACTGGAGCTGCTGTCTGCTGGACTGGAGAGTCCAGACTGGAGGCTGGAGACTCTCAGGTATGGACGGATCAGCAGAACTCACTGACTGAGCTCCAAAGATCTTCAGACTGAACATGTGATCAGAAGCAGAGAGATGTGAGTGTGTGACGCTGCTCAGACTCTTCATCTGAACTGAGCACATGAATCCAACTCTCAGAGCTTCTCCATGTTCTCCTGCTGGACACCAGTGGAAGAACAAGGAGACAGTGGAGACTGAGCGAGTGTTTCTAGATCCATCTTTGTTGTGGTCAACACAGTCATGAAAGAACGTCCACTTAGCATCTGAAGTCAAATGAATCTGATCTTCTCAATGTGTCCTCCTCCAGGCTGGATCACTGTGGACCACAGAGGTTAACATCTGGACTGAAGAAGTGTAAGTTTGATTTGATTGATGGATGAGAACTCCTTGACTCTGTCAGCTTCTAGTGGAGCAGTTGTGATGTTGAGATGTTGTTACACTTGAATCTGCTGATGGAGCTTCATCAAGTCCAGGATGATGGTGGAGATGAACACAGAGATGTTTCAGGAACATGAAGAAACATCATGTTAGCTACATGCTAGTTTAGCTGCTGACTTGATATGGACACACTGGTGTCAATCAAATGTGACAAGATGATTCTGGGATGTTCCTCCTGGTTCTTCTCTGGAGGTGGTCCCAGTCTCAGAAGACTGTTGACTTCACTTTGATGATGATCTCCACTAGATGTCAACAAACAGAGCAGCCCTCCCTGGCTTGCTGGGACACTGAGTCCATGATTGTGTTGAAGAGAAAGTTCTTCCACCATCATCACCTCTCGTGTCTTCTTCTCTCAGACTTCCGTCCACTCTCACTGGACCCGGACACAGCACACCGGCGCCTCCTACTGTCCAACGACAACAGGACGGTGGAACTTGTGACGCAGGATCAGGATTATCTGGACCATCCCGACAGATTCCACCGGTGTCTTCAGGTGATGAGCAGAGAAGCTGTGACTGGACCATGTTACTGGGAGCTGGAGTGGAGAGGAGGAGCTTCTATCGCACTGACTCTCAGAAGAGACGGAGGGAAAGAAGACGAGTCTGAGTTTGGACAGAACCGTTATTCCTGGAGTCTGAGCTGCTCTGATGATGATGGATATAAATTCTGTCACGATAAGAAAGAAACTGTCATCAAGAGTCAAGAAGTTTCTCACAGAGTAGGAATGTTGATGAACTTTATTGAACCTGGATATTTAAACTTCTTCAGTGTCTCCTCTGATGAATGGAAACCCCTCCACACCTTCTTCACCTCCACTGAACCTTTGTACCTGGGATTTGGACTCACAGAGGTTCCTGGTTCTGGTTCCTCAGTGTGTGTGTGTGACCTGAGTGTGTGAGTGTGTTCCTCCAACACACGTGTGTTGCTGCTGTCAATCATCATTAAAGTGCTGACAGTGATGATGGAAGAAATCTGCTCCTGAAACAAACGTGTTGATCTGAATGTTGTTGAAGAAACTCTTTCATCACTTGTTGAGTCGACTGAAGACTTGAAGTTCAGTGGAGCACGTGTCACTTATGATGTTCATCATGATGTAATAAAACATTTGGTTTAAAACTTTCAAGAGACTCAAGGTCACTTCACAATAAAAGGTTAGAAAGAAGGTCAGACGGGTATATGTGAGGTCAGACAGGTAGATGTGAGGTCAGACAGGTAGATGTGAGGTCAGACAGGTAGATGTGAGGTCAGACGGGTAGATGTGAGGTCAGACAGGTACATGTGAGGTCAGACGGGTAGATGTGAGGTCAGACAGGTACATGTGAGGTCAGACGGGTAGATGTGAGGTCAGACAGGTACATGTGAGTTCAGACGGGTAGATGTGAGGTCAGACGGGTAGATGTGAGGTCAGACAGGTACATGTGAGGTCAGACAGGTAGATGTGAGGTCAGACAGGTACATGTGAGGTCAGACGGGTAGATGTGAGGTCAGACAGGTACATGTGAGGTCAGACGGGTAGATGTGAGGTCAGACAGGTACATGTGAGGTCAGACAGGTAGATGTTAAATCAAACACCATGATTTTGTGAATCTATTGAGTTGATTTTAGAATCTATTTATTCATTGAACCTTTTGTGGAATCACCTCCTTTGATCGACAACCATCATTTCTGACACACACACACACACACACACACACACACACACACAGACTCGTGGCTCCAGAGACAGTCCTCCAGGGTCTGTCGTCTGGTCCAGCCTCCAGTCCTGTCTCCCATGTTCACGCTCTCTCCAGGTCCTTGTACTTCTTGCGGAACACGGACACCTGGTCCTTGAAGAGCACCGGGTCCAGGCGCAGCTGCGAGTGCACCAGAGGCATGTAGCCAAACCAGCTGAAGGTGTTGATGCACTCCTGCCGCTGACTGAAGTGCTCGGGGTTGACCCAAGGAACCGTCCTGGTGCCCTGGTGAGCCAAGAGAAGGTGGTGAGACTAAGAGCATCGGCAGGATCTCAGGAAGAGGAGCGCCCACCTGTGGACCCGGGAGCTCCTTGGACTGCTTCCTCTGGACCACTTTGATTGGCGGCAGGTGCGTCTCATTCGTCTCTTTGTCATTCATTTGTCTTTCATAACAGAAGCCGAACTCTAACCCTCTCTTTGTCTCTTTTTCCTACTTCCAGGATCTCCTCACACTGGTGCACTTCTGAAGGGTCAGGGGTCAAACTATTGGGACAAATCAATTTCAAAACACGTTTTAATGTGTTTTTGTGAATTTTGTCATGTAGTTTCTATGTGTGTACTAAGAGTGAAGTTTGCCTGATGTCTTGTCAAAAGTACTGCAGTAATTATAAAGTACATGTTCAACATATGAAATCCTTTGAAAGAATCACTTTCTTCTATCAACTCCCTTTTTTCACAGTGTCTCCCACAGATCCTAAGATCCTCTACTGTGAGGATTAATATTGAGCTCAACATTACCACGTGTCACACCTGAGGAGGAACTACACTTTACACATTCGTCAACCTTACGTTAATCAACCATTTCTTGGTTTCCAATGACATTCATCTGAAAAAAGGAGGAGAAGTTAGTTTTAATAGTGTGTTTGCAAAGATTCTTCAAACGATCGTCCACGTGTCACTTTTGACCTGAAGATCTGCAGGATCATGTATTCGCGTCAAACGGCTTCGTTCACCAATATTTATTGATGCTGATGACGTCGAAGACATGGTTTCTGTGGAATATTAAAACTTTCGGTTTGGTCCAGTACACGTGCCACGAATCTTCTTAGGTGGGTAAGATATTATTCTGAACCCCCGTTATATTATAAAGTACATATTTACCTGTCAGTCTGCCAAGTATCTTCTGAATCGATCGATTCGCACGTCGTTTTTTTTGGAGCCGTCTCCTGTTGGAGTCGCACGAGTCATGTTGACATTTTCCGTCACTTCCGCCTGATTTCATGAAGTTCATCAATTCAATACGACGTCACTTTGCTTTATGTATCCACTGTTTTACATTTAAACAAATGATACTTTTGTTTCAAGACTGTTGAACAGATGCTCGTGGATCAGGTGTCGTTGCAGATCTTCAAGCTTCACACATGTGCATGAAGACCAAAGACATCACAGTCGCGTTTGATGCCACGACCCAGGAAGGTGTTCTCATCGCCAGTGAGCCCCACAAAAGATGTTCATGTCATCGCCGTTGACCAACTTCCTGGGGGAACTGCTGACGATTATGCCGACCATGTGGGTTCAGCAGTTGACGGTCTTGCCTCTGAATATGCAGATGACCAGCATGAAGATGTTGAGACGGTCGACAATAATCAACGTTTCAAATTCAAGGACGGATCGAGTGGCAGTAAACCAGTACACGAGAGATGGGGTAAAACTCTCAAGGAGTTAAACTGCCATCTTCACCCTCTTGATACCAGTTCATGTCCATCAACTTTAAAATCCCTGGAAGTGAACAAAGTTCTTTGGTAAAGACTGTCTGGCAGGTGATCTAGTACTTCAGATAAATAAGGTACAAGTACAGAAAGGGTGACCCAAAGGGATGCTCTATATTTTTAGAAAATAAAGGCCTACAGGTATAATACCTCGTCACCGTGGTGATAGATCACACTTCTTCATATCGCCGGTAAACTTCCTTCATGTTTTTTCTACTGCAACTGTGTCATGTGGTGGTTTGCAGGCGTGCATTAAGAAGGACTTTTAAACAATTTCCCGAAGGAGACCTCCTGAGGGATCAATAAAGTTTTACCTTACCTTACCTTACCTTACTTTGAAAACACACACACACACACACACACACACACACACACATACTTACTTATGTCCTTTTTGGGGGCGCGCCTCTCAATACCCCCCTTCGAGGACAGACCTTTCTGAATGTGTTACAGAGATGCTGGCAACACGAAAACATTACAAAAAAATTCCTGACTATGAAAATCAGTTGAGATTTTTGTTTTCAGCCTCTTTTGTCCCATCAGTGTTTTTACCTTGAGATTGGGGACAAAATAATGTTAACGTCCATTGTGGGGACTTCAGCTACACACACATACACACTGATAAATGTCCCTTTTGGGGTCCTCGCTGTCCTTTGGGGACATTCAAGGTCATGACCTGCACATTCAGATCCTAGTGATGAAATATGATGTTCGATGGAGTAACACTGGTCTATAGTATGATGTTTGATGGAGTAACACTGGTCTACAGTATGATGTTTGATTGAGTAACACTGGTCTACAGTATGATGTTTGATGGAGTAACACTGGTCTACAGTATGATGTTTGATGGAGTAACACTGGTCTACAGTATGATGTTTGATGGAGTAACACTGGTCTACAGTATGATGTTTGATGGAGTAACACTGGTCTACAGTATGATGTTTGATGGAGTAACACTGGTCTACAGTATGATGTTTGATGGAGTAACACTGGTCTACAGTATGATGTTTGATGGAGTAACACTGGTCTACAGTATGATGTTTGATGGAGTAACACTGGTCTACAGTATGATGTTTGATGGAGTAACACTGGTCTACAGTATGATGTTTGATGGCGTAACACTGGTCTACAGTATGATGTTTGATGGAGTAACACTGGTATGATGTTTGATGGAGTAACACTGGTCTACAGTATGATGTTTGATGGAGTAACACTGGTCTACAGTATGATGTTTGATGGAGTAACACTGGTCTACAGTATGATGTTCGATGGAGTAACACTGGTCTACAGTATGATGTTCGATGGAGTAACACTGGTCTACAGTATGATGTTTGATGGAGTAACACTGGTCTACAGTATGATGTTTGATGGAGTAACACTGGTCTACAGTATGATGTTTGATGGAGTAACACTGGTCTACAGTATGATGTTTGATGGAGTAACACTGGTCTACAGTATGATGTTTGATGGAGTAACACTGGTGTACAGTATAATGTTTGATGGAGTAACACTGGTCTACAGTATGATGTTTGATGGAGTAACACTGGTGTACAGTATAATGTTTGATGGAGTAACACTGGTCTACAGTATAATGTTTGATGGAGTAACACTGGTCTACAGTATGATGTTTGATGGAGTAACACTGGTCTACAGTATGATGTTTGATGGAGTAACACTGGTCTACAGTATGATGTTTGATGGAGTAACACTGGTGTACAGTATGATGTTCGATGGAGTAACACTGGTCTACAGTATGATGTTTGATGGAGTAACACTGGTCTACAGTATGATGTTTGATTGAGTAACACTGGTCTACATAAAATGTTCGATGGAGTAACACTGGTCTACAGTATGATGTTTGATGGAGTAACACTGGTCTACAGTATGATGTTTGATGGAGTAACACTGGTCTACAGTATGATGTTTGATGGAGTAACACTGGTCTACAGTATGATGTTTGATGGAGTAACACTGGTCTACAGTATAATGTTTGATGGAGTAACACTGGTCTACAGTATGATGTTTGATGGAGTAACACTGGTCTACAGTATGATGTTTGATGGAGTCACACTGTTCTACAGTATGATGTTTGATGGAGTAACACTGGTCTACAGTATGATGTTTGATGGAGTAACACTGGTCTACAGTATGATGTTTGATGGAGTAACACTGGTCTACAGTATGATGTTTGATGGAGTAACACTGGTCTACAGTATGATGTTTGATGGAGTAACACTGGTCTACAGTATGATGTTTGATGGAGTAACACTGGTCTACATAAAATGTTCGATGGAGTAACACTGGTCTACAGTATGATGTTTGATGGAGTAACACTGGTCTACAGTATGATGTTTGATGGAGTAACACTGGTCTACAGTATGATGTTTGATGGAGTAACACTGGTCTACAGTATGATGTTTGATGGAGTAACACTGGTCTACAGTATAATGTTTGATGGAGTAACACTGGTCTACAGTATGATGTTTGATGGAGTAACACTGGTCTACAGTATGATGTTTGATGGAGTCACACTGTTCTACAGTATGATGTTTGATGGAGTAACACTGGTCTACAGTATGATGTTTGATGGAGTAACACTGGTCTACAGTATGATGTTTGATGGAGTAACACTGGTCTACAGTATGATGTTTGATGGAGTAACACTGGTCTACAGTATGATGTTTGATGGAGTAACACTGGTCTACAGTATGATGTTTGATGGAGTAACACTGGTCTACATAAAATGTTCGATGGAGTAACACTGGTCTACAGTATGATGTTTGATGGAGTAACACTGGTCTACAGTATGATGTTTGATGGAGTAACACTGGTCTACAGTATGATGTTTGATGGAGTAACACTGGTCTACAGTATGATGTTTGATGGAGTAACACTGGTCTACATAAAATGTTCGATGGAGTAACACTGGTCTACAGTATGATGTTTGATGGAGTAACACTGGTCTACAGTATGATGTTTGATGGAGTAACACTGGTCTACAGTATGATGTTTGATGGAGTAACACTGGTCTACAGTATGATGTTTGATGGAGTAACACTGGTCTACAGTATAATGTTTGATGGAGTAACACTGGTCTACAGTATGATGTTTGATGGAGTAACACTGGTCTACAGTATGATGTTTGATGGAGTCACACTGTTCTACAGTATGATGTTTGATGGAGTAACACTGGTCTACAGTATGATGTTTGATGGAGTAACACTGGTCTACAGTATGATGTTTGATGGAGTAACACTGGTCTACAGTATGATGTTTGATGGAGTAACACTGGTCTACAGTATGATGTTTGATGGAGTAACACTGGTCTACAGTATGATGTTTGATGGAGTAACACTGGTCTACATAAAATGTTCGATGGAGTAACACTGGTCTACAGTATGATGTTTGATGGAGTAACACTGGTCTACAGTATGATGTTTGATGGAGTAACACTGGTCTACAGTATGATGTTTGATGGAGTAACACTGGTCTACATAAAATGTTCGATGGAGTAACACTGGTCTACAGTATGATGTTTGATGGAGTAACACTGGTCTACAGTATGATGTTTGATGGAGTAACACTGGTCTACAGTATGATGTTTGATGGAGTAACACTGGTCTACAGTATGATGTTTGATGGAGTAACACTGGTCTACAGTATAATGTTTGATGGAGTAACACTGGTCTACAGTATGATGTTTGATGGAGTAACACTGGTCTACAGTATGATGTTTGATGGAGTCACACTGTTCTACAGTATGATGTTTGATGGAGTAACACTGGTCTACAGTATGATGTTTGATGGAGTAACACTGGTCTACAGTATGATGTTTGATGGAGTAACACTGGTCTACAGTATGATGTTTGATGGAGTAACACTGGTCTACAGTATGATGTTTGATGGAGTAACACTGGTCTACAGTATGATGTTTGATGGAGTAACACTGGTCTACATAAAATGTTCGATGGAGTAACACTGGTCTACAGTATGATGTTTGATGGAGTAACACTGGTCTACAGTATGATGTTTGATGGAGTAACACTGGTCTACATTATGATGTTTGATGGAGTAACACTGGTCTACATAAAATGTTCGATGGAGTAACACTGGTCTACAGTATGATGTTTGATGGAGTAACACTGGTCTACAGTATGATGTTTGATGGAGTAACACTGGTCTACAGTATGATGTTTGATGGAGTAACACTGGTCTACAGTATGATGTTCGATGGAGTAACACTGGTCTACAGTATGATGTTTGATGGAGTAACACTGGTCTACAGTATGATGTTTGATGGAGTAACACTGGTCTACAGTATGATGTTTGATGGAGTAACACTGGTCTACAGTAGCATCATCTGTCCTATGATGACGTGTCACAAAGTTATATATTGATAACTTCAACAATGTCAGTCGTGATCCCAACATACCGTGATAAACGTCTGTCCTATTGTATCACGAATACCTGTCAATCACAAAAGACTCTCCAGACCAGTGATGCAGGTCCAGAGACTCAACATGTCTCAGTCGCACCACAATGAACATCTGCATGAAATAATAACAAACACACTTTTGCTGTTCACTTGTGTTTTAGGAACATGATGAAATCATTCAGTCGACATATTGACTTGAGAACGATCAGGTTTCAATTTGAACATTTTTTTTCATGGTCTTGCTAACAACATGATAAGTGATCTAATCTACAACAAGACCCGGCTACATAACAAACAAGGGCTTTGGGAAAAAAAACAAAAGTAACATAAGCGTCTAAAATAAAAAACACAACCAGTAGCTATAGTGAGTTCTTAGAACAAGTCTGTCTCTTTAGTGACACGATTCCTGACATCATTCTTTACTCCAGTCCAGGTTCTTCGAGTGACGGCTCTGCATCGATGCAGTTCCTGCAGAAGATCTTTTGAGGAACCTTCACTTGTGTCGTTCACTGCAGGCACCTCGCTGTCTTCACACTTTCATCTGGAGGCAAGACCTCCGTCATTTGGGAGGAAAAAATAGACGTGTCTGATTACAAAAATCAATTTTTAAAGTCCATCCAAAAATGATTTCACAAGCTCTTCTTTCTTTTAGTAGTACTGTTAAAGTTCAAGATCATGAAGGCCATCATGAAGCCATCATTTCCATTTATCATTAAATTGCCTAAGTGGAAAAAGGAAGCTCTGAATATCCATCTTTATTTTTACCACAATTTAAAACATATCCACAGTACAAGAGTGGATGGTTTTGCTGCACAATTACTTGAAGGTGTCAGTATTGAGCAGTAAGACCAGGGGCCTCATGTACTAAGAAGTTCATAGATCTTCTACTAAATATGTCCGGAAACTCAAATCACGTGATCACAGCTTCAGCTGCTTTCATTCGTCAGCTTCACTTTGATCAAACGTTGTTTCACAAAAATATTCATGACTTTTGTTGACTTGAAGCCTCAGAATAACTTTCTTTGTTATATTATAAAAACAATCTCATAATTCTTCCTTTTTTTCCTGAATACAGTAAAATACCGCATTAAAATATTCATTATAAAATGATGGATGTTGTCTTATTAAATACGGATCATTAATTTGGTGAATGAGAACATATTAATTAGTTGAATAAGTAACTACTGTGTGTTAATTTATGATCAATATTGATGGTTAATGTAACTGATGTAAACATCTCAACCTGACTAGTGAGACGTGCATCTGCACACCTGATCCTTGCGTACCTACAGACCTGGAGGGAATTATGAACTTTGTACCGCTCTTTGCAGTATTAATACATATTGACTTGGAAATGTTGCTCAGCATGCTTTTTTGTGCGTAAAACTCCTCAGTACATGAGGCCCCAAGTTTATTAGGTTAGATTCATATTGCAGAAAATCCAACCCAAGACTAACCTTGATTGCGAAGAACACTGGGTGGAACTGGAGACCGTGGTCGGAAGTAAAGCTGGAGTGTCTGGTGGCTCCTGGTCCTTCACCTGTTGCCTCAGTAGACGACTCAATATTCCCTCATCACTTGACATGTTCTTGTGAGGAATCAACTCTTTCTGTTGTGAAAATGGAAGAAAATATGAAAATAAAACAAATATAGCATAGCTTCAGCAGTTTTAGCCTTAAGAAGAAAAACCAACAGTCAAATCTAAATGAAGAGAAAGGGCGGAGGGCTGGCGGTGTTCGTTAACGAGAAGTGGTGCCTTTCCAGGCACGTCACTTTAAAGGATCAACACTGCTCTCCTGACATTGAACTTTTGGCGCTGAGTCTGAGACCCTTCTACTTGCCACGGGAGTTTTCACATGTTGTCGCGGTGCTTGTGTACATCCCACCGTCGGCGAGCGCGGAGGCAGCATGTGATGTCATCACTGGAGTGGTGAACGGGTTACAGACTCAGAGCCCTCAGGCCCTCTTTATCATCTCCGGTGATTTTAATCATGCATCTCTCTCTTCCTGTCTGCCCAAATTCATGCAGTACGTCACTTGTGCCACCAGGGACAATAACACACTGGACCTTTTTTATGCGAACACTAAAGACGCTTATTCATCATCCCCCCTTCCTCCTTTGGGACGAGATGACCACTGTCTGGTCCATCTCCTACCTGTTTACATGCCACTTGTGAGCAGGCAACCAGCAGTGACTCGCTCGGTCAAGAAGTGGTCTGAAGAAGCTGAGGAAGCTCTGAAGGTCTGCTTTGAGACCACGGACTGGAGCATCTTCAGTGAGTCCCACAAGGAGGATATTGACGGTCTAACCACTTGTGTCACGGACTACAACTTCTGTGTGGAGAGCATTGTACCAACCAGAACTGTACGATGCTTCTCCAACAACAAACCCTGGATTAATCCTGATATAAAGGCTCTCTTAAAGGAGAAGAAGAGAGTCTTTAGGTCAGGAAACAAAGAGGATCTGAGGGCAGTTCAGAAGGAGCTCAGAAGAAAGATCAGGGAGGGAAAGGAGAGGTACAGGAGGAAGATGGAAGAGAGTCTGGCCAGCAACAACACCAGAGATGTCTGGAGAGGTTTGAAATCCATATCCGGACATCAGACCAGGCTCTCTGTAGCGGCGGGGGATAAAAATTGGCCCGACAACTTAAACAGTTATTTTTCAAGGTTTGAGGTGTCGGCTCCCCCCGCCCCGCTATTACACCATTCACACCTCTTCTTTTACCTTCTCCTCCCCCCCGAGCTTGTATTGTTTCAGCCCCCCCGCTGACTCCACAGGGGACAATGCCCCCCCATCCCAACCTGTCCCTCACACCTCTCCAGGTGAGAAATCAGCTCAGGAGAACCAGGACAACAAAGGCCCCTGGACCAGACGGCATCGGTGGCAAAGTAATCAGGACGTGCTCTGACCAGTTAAGTGAAATTGTTGGACTTCTGTTCAACATGAGCTTGACCCTGGGAAGAGTTCCACTACTGTGGAAGACGTCCTGTGTGGTACCGGTGCCGAAGACTCAGCACCCTAAGGATCCCAGCTGCTACAGACCTGTGGCCTTGACATCCCACCTTATGAAGGCTCTGAAGCGGCTGGTCCTTAGTTACCTGAGTCCTCTGGTGCGCTCCTCCATGGATCCGTTGCAGTTTGCCTACCAACCTGACATCGGCGTGGAGGACGCCATCATCTTCCTTCTCCACCGAGCACTTTCTCACCTGGAGTCGCCTGGAGGCACTGTGAGGATCCTTTTCCTGGATCTAAGCAGTGCTTTCAACACCATCAGGTCAGACATCCTGAGGGACAAGCTGGAGCTGTCTTGAGCGGACACTCACCTCACGGACTGGATTGTGGACTACCTCACCAACCGTCCACAGTTCGTGAGGACCCGGGATGGTGTTTCGAAGACTCTACTGTGCAGTGTAGGGGTCCCCCAGGGAACAGTGTTGGCACCGTTCCTTTTTTCACTGTACACTACAGACTTCCAACACCTGTCTCCCACCAGTCACCTGCAAAAGTTCTCGGACGACTCCGCCATCGTCGGCCTCATTAAGGACGGGGATGACGGGTCGTACCGGGGACTTGTCCAGGACTTTGTTGACTGGTGCCTGGAAAACCACCTCAAGATCAACTCCAGCAAAACTAAGGAGTTGATTGTGGATTTCCGGCGGTGTCCCTCCATCTCCCCCCACCACTGAACATCCGGGGACAGGACATTGAGATTGTCACGTCTTACAAGTTCCTGGGTGTTCACCTCGAGAACCGCCTGGACCTATTTTTTTTTATTTCTGGGTGTTTTATTTTCTTGGTATATTACTCTGGCTGTTGTTGAACCGAATTTCCCCTCGCGGGACAAATAAAGGATTCTGATTCTGATTCTGATGGCCCACATTAAATCAAAATGTTTAGGTATAGTGTTATACATCAATTTATCACTATCTAAGGAGAAAGTAATCTATATTCAACCTGTTACACTGCATTTCCATTCTTCCAAATTGAAACTGATTGAAAAGGTTCTTCATCTCAAGACCTCAATTACCAAATACAGCATAAACATTACCTTAATGTTAAAGAGTACTGGTGATGCATTTATCATTAGTAAAAAAGCATGGGTTGCCCCAGCATCTGAATTAATATATTGTACAAATATACACCAACATGCACAGATGTATCCATACCTTCAGGGTCAATATCGATGTCACCAAGAGTAAGATCTTGATACTGTGATAGAGTCCCCTTCTCCACTGCCAAAAGCAGTTTGGTCAGTTGCTCGCTGTCATCAGGTGTCAGTTGCTCGCTGTCATCAGGTGTCAGTTGCTCGCTGTCATCAGGTGTCAATTGCTCGCTGTCATCAGGTGTCAGTTGTTCGCTGTCATCAGGTGTCAGTTGCTCGCTGTCATCAGGTGACAGTTGCTCGCTGTCATCAGGTGTCAGTTGCCCTCTTCAAAAGTTTACCTTCTCCTCCTTGCATCCTCTCCATCTGTCTCACACAGGTCATCTAATTACGCAATAAGGGCGTGTCTTGCAAATTTCGCGCGGTAGGGGCGTGTATTGCGAATTTCCGCGCGGTAGGGGCGTGTCTTGCAAATTTCACGCGGTAGGAGCGTGTCTTGCGAATTTCGCGCGGTAGGGGCTTGTATTGCAAATTTCGCGCAGTAGAGGCGTGTCTTGTAAATTTCGCGCGGTAGAGGCGTGTCTTGCGAATTTCGCGCGGTAGGGACGTGTCTTGCAAATTTCGCGGGGTACGGACGTGTCTTGCAAATTTCGCGCGGTAGGGGCGTGTCTTGCAAATTTCGCGCGGTAGAGGCGTGTCTTGCGAATTTCGCGCGGTAGAGGCGTGTCTTGCAAATTTCGCGCGGTAGAGGCGTGTCTTGCGAATTTCGCGCGGTAGGGGCGTGTCTTGCAAATTTCCGCGCGGTAGGGGCGTGTCTTGCGAATTTCGCGCGGTAGGGGCGTGTCTTGCAAATTTCCGCGCGCTACGGGCGTGTCTTGCGAATTACGCGCGGTAGGGTCGTGTCTTGCAAATTTCCGCGCAGTAGGGGCGTGTCTTGCAAATTTTCGCGCGGTAGGGGCGTGTCTTGCGAATTTCGCGCGGTAGGGGCGTGTCTTGCGAATTTCGCGCGGTAAGGGGCGTGTATTGCAAATTTCCGCGCAGTAGGGGCGTGTCTTGCGAATTTCCGCGCGGTAGGGGCGTTTCTTGCGCAGTAGGGGCGTGTATTGAAAATTTCGCGCGGTAGGGACGTGTCTTGCAAATTTCGCGCGGTAGAGGCGTGTCTTGCGAATTTCGCGCAGTAGAGGCCTGTCTTACAAATTTCGCGCGGTAGGGGCGTGTCTTGCAAATTTCGCGCGGTAGAGGCGTGTCTTGCGAATTTCCGCGCGGTAGTGGCCTGTCTTGCGCAGTAGGGGCGTGTCTTGCGAATTTCGCGCAGTAGGGGCGTGTCTTGCAAATTTCGCGCGGTAGAGGCGTGTCTTGCGAATTTCCGCGCGGTAGTGGCGTGTCTTGCGAATTTCGCGCAGTAGGGGCGTGTCTTGCGAATTTCGCGCAGTAGGGGCGTGTCTTGCAATTTTCGCGCGGTAGAGGCGTGTCTTGCGAATTTCGCGCGGTAGAGGCGTGTCTTGCGAATTTCCGCGCGGTAGTGGCGTGTCTTGCGAATTTCGCGCAGTAGGGGCGTGTCTTGCGAATTTCGCGCAGTAGGGGCGTGTCTTGCGAATTTCGCGCAGTAGTGGCGTGTCTTGCGAATTTCGCGCGGTAGGGGCGTGTCTTGCGAATTACGCGCGGTAAGGGGCGTGTCTTGCAAATTTCCGCGCAGTAGGGGCGTGTCTTGGAAATTTTCGCGCGGTAGGGGCGTGTCTTGCGAATTTCGCGCGGTAGGGGCGTGTCTTGCGAATTTCGCGCGGTAAGGGGCGTGTATTGCAAATTTCCGCGCAGTAGGGGCGTGTCTTGCAAATTTCCGCGCAGTAGGGGCGTGTCTTGCGCAGTAGGGGCGTGTATTGAAAATTTCGCGCGGTAGGGACGTGTCTTGCAAATTTCGCGCGGTAGAGGCGTGTCTTGCGAATTTCCGCGCGGTAGTGGCCTGTCTTGCGCAGTAGGGGCGTGTCTTGCGAATTTCGCGCAGTAGGGGCGTGTCTTGCAAATTTCGCGCGGTAGAGGCGTGTCTTGCGAATTTCCGCGCGGTAGTGGCGTGTCTTGCGAATTTCGCGCAGTAGGGGCGTGTCTTGCGAATTTCGCGCAGTAGGGGCGTGTCTTGCAAATTTCGCGCGGTAGAGGCGTGTCTTGCGAATTTCGCGCGGTAGAGGCGTGTCTTGCGAATTTCCGCGCGGTAGTGGCGTGTCTTGCGAATTTCGCGCAGTAGGGGCGTGTCTTGCGAATTTCGCGCAGTAGGGGCGTGTCTTGCGAATTTCGCGCAGTAGGGGCGTGTCTTGCGAATTTCGCGCGGTAGGGGCGTGTCTTGCGAATTACGCGCGGTAAGGGGCGTGTCTTGCAAATTTCCGCGCAGTAGGGGCGTGTCTTGGAAATTTTCGCGCGGTAGGGGCGTGTCTTGCGAATTTCGCGCGGTAGGGGCGTGTCTTGCGAATTTCGCGCGGTAAGGGGCGTGTATTGCAAATTTCCGCGCAGTAGGGGCGTGTCTTGCAAATTTCCGCGCAGTAGGGGCGTGTCTTGCGCAGTAGGGGCGTGTATTGAAAATTTCGCGCGGTAGGGACGTGTCTTGCAAATTTCGCGCGGTAGAGGCGTGTCTTGCGAATTTCGCGCAGTAGAGGCGTGTCTTACAAATTTCGCGCGGTAGGGGCGTGTCTTGCAAATTTCGCGCGGTAGAAGCGTGTCTTGCGAATTTCCGCGCGGTAGTGGCCTGTCTTGCGCAGTAGGGGCGTGTCTTGCGAATTTCGCGCAGTAGGGGCGTGTCTTGCAAATTTCCGCGCAGTAGGGGCGTGTCTTGCGAATTTCCGCGCGGTAGAGGCGTGTCTTGCGAATTTCGCGCGGTAGGGACGTGTCTTGCAAATTTCGCGCGGTAGGGGCGTGTCTTGCAAATTTCCGCGCAGTAGGGGCGTGTCTTGCGAATTTCCGCGCGGTAGGGGCGTGTCTTGCGAATTTCGTGCGGTAGGGGCGTGTATTGCAAATTTCGCGCTGTAGGGACGTGTCTTGCAAATTTCGCGCGGTAGGGGCGTGTCTTGCAAATTTCGCGCAGTAGGGGCGTGTCTTGCAAATTTCCGCGCAGTAGGGGCGTGTCTTGCGAATTTCCGCGCGGTAGGGGCGTGTCTTGCGAATTTCGCGCAGTAGAGGCGTGTCTTACAAATTTCGCGCGGTAGGGCCGTGTCTTGCGAATTTCGCGCAGTAGGGGCGTATCTTGCGAATTTCGCGCAGTAGGGGCGTGTATTGCAAATTTTGAGCGGTAGGGGCGTGTCTTGCAAATTTCGCGCGGTAGGGACGTGTCTTGCAAATTTCGTGCGGTAGGGGCGTGTCTTGCAAATTTTGCGCGGTAGAGGCGTGTCTTGCGAATTTCGCGCGGTAGGGGCGTGTCTTGCAAATTCCGCGCGGTAGAGGCGTGTCTTGCGAATTTCGCGCGGTAGGGACGTGTCTTGCAAATTTCGCGCGGTAGGGGCGTGTCTTGCAAATTTCGCGCGGTAGAGGCGTGTCTTGCGAATTTCGCGCAGTAGAGGCGTGTCTTGCAAATTTCGCGCGGTAGAGGCGTGTCTTGCGAATTTCGCGCGGTAGGGACGTGTCTTGCCAATTTCGCGCGGTAGGGGCGTGTCTTGCAAATTTCGCGCGGTAGAGGCGTGTCTTGCGAATTTCGCGCGGTAGGGGCGTGTCTTGCAAATTTCGCGCGGTAGAGGCGTGTCTTGCGAATTTCGCGCGGTAGGGGCGTGTCTTGCAAATTCCGCGCGGTAGAGGCGTGTCTTGCGAATTTCGCGCGGTAGGGACGTGTCTTGCAAATTTCGCGCGGTAGGGGCGTGTCTTGCAAATTTCGCGCGGTAGAGGCGTGTCTTGCGAATTTCGCGCAGTAGTTGCGTGTCTTGCAAATTTCGCGCGGTAGAGGCGTGTCTTGCGAATTTCGCGCGGTAGGGACGTGTCTTGCAAATTTCGCGCGGTAGGGGCGTGTCTTGCAAATTTCGCGCGGTAGAGGCGTGTCTTGCGAATTACGCGCGGTAGGGGCGTGTCTTGCAAATTTCCGCGCGGTAGGGGCGTGTCTTGCGAATTTCGCACAGTAGGGGCGTGTCTTGCGAATTTCGCGTGGTAGGGTCGTGTATTGCAAATTTCAGCGCGGTAGGGGCGTGTCTTGCGAATTTCGCGCGGTAGGGGCGTGTCTTGCGAATTTAGTGCGGTAGACCTCCTAAAGTCAATGTCCAGCTCCGTTGTCTTTGAGGTGTTAAGCTGTAGGTGGTTTGTGTGGCTCCATGCAGCGAAGTCATCCACCAGTCTCCTATACTCCTCCTCTCTGTCATCCCTGATGCACCCAACAATGGCTGTGTCATCTGCATACTTCTGTATGTAGCATAGCTCCGAGTTGTAGCAGAAGTCTGAGGTGTACAGGGTGAAGAGAACAGGAGCCAAACTGTGCCTTGGGGTGCTCCCGTGCTGCTGACCACCGTGTCAGACGTGGCGTTCTTTAGCCTGACGTACTGGGGCCTGCCAGTGAGGTTGTCAGAGATCCAGTCTACCAGAAAGGGGTCCACTCCCATCCCGCCCAGTTTGTCCCGTAGTAAGGTTGGCCAGATGGTATTGAAGGCACTAGAGAAGTCCAGGAAAAGAATCCTCACTGTGCCGCTTCCATTGTCCAGGTGGGAGTGGGCTCGGTGTAACATGTAGAGGATGGCATCCTCCACACTAACACCTGGCTGGTAGGCAAACTGAAGGTTGTCCTGGGCATGTTGTACCTGGGGTTGAGAAATAGTCTTCATCAGATGCGAAGTGAGTGCCACTGGTCGGAAGTCATTTAGTTCGTTGGGCCGGTTCTTTTTTGGAACGGGGACGATGCATGATGTCTTCCAAATGGTGGGCACTCTCCTTAGCTTCAGGCTAAGGTTGAACACGCGTTGGATTGGTTCACCCAGTTCAGTAGCACATGTGTTCAGTACCCTTGGACACACCTTGTCTGGGCCTGCTGCTTTCCTGGGTCGGATTTTCCTCAGCTGTCCTCTGACCTGGTCTGTGGTGAGGTGAGGCGGGGATTGTTTGGGAGTAGGGGAGACGAGGTGGGGTGATGAGGTGTCTGGGGGGAGGTGTGTTGAGGGAAGAAGGAGATGTGGCTGCCGTGGGGATGAGGGCGTGGGGGGTAGGGACTGGTCAAAGCGGTTGAAGAAGGTGTTAAGTTCATTAGCCCTCTCAGTAGTCCCCCCCTGTGGCTTTGGTCTTTGTGTTAAGACCAGTGATGGTCCTCACACCTTCCCAGACGTCCCTCATGTTGTTCTCCCTCAGCTTTTCTTCCACCTTCCTCCTGTAGGTGTCCTTAGCTTCCCTCACACAGAGTTTTACCTCCTGCTGTGCAGCCTTCATGGCCTCCTTGTCTCTGCTCCTGAAGGCAACTTTCTTCTTGTTGAGAACAGCCTTGACTTCTTGCGTAACCCAGGGCTTGTTATTAGGGTAGCAGCGAACAGTCCTGACAGGTGAGACCACGTCAGTGCAGAAGTTCAGGTAATCCGTCAGGCAGTGTGTCATCCCCTCTCCATGCGGGTCCAGCAGCACATCCCAAACCGTGGTGTCAAAACAGTCTTTCAGGGCATTCTCCATCTCTGGGGACCACCTCCTGATGGATCGCGTTGCAGCAGGCAACTTTTGGACCAGGCGGGTGTACAAAGGCTGTAGGTGAACCAAGTTGTGATCAGACTTCCCTAGTGGGGGGAGGGGAGTCGCTCTGTATGCGTCTTTAACATTAACATACAGGAGATCTATTGTCCTGTTGTTCCGTGTGGGACAATCAACAACTTGATTAAACACAGCCAATGTACTGTCCAAAGTTACATGATTAAAGTCCCCAGAAAGGATCACAAGTGCATCAGGGTGCTGTGTCTGAAGCCTGGATGTGACGGAGTGGATTTTCTCACAGGCAGTGGCTGCGTCAGTGTTTGGGGGAATGTAGACACAAAGCTTGATTACGTGACTGATTTCCCTCGGCAGATAATATGGCCGCAGGCTAACAGCTAGTAGCTCGAGATTACGGCAACATGAGACTTTCTTCACAGAGATATGTCCAGGGTTACACCAACGATTGTTCACATACATGATGAGTCCTGAAGTAGTCGAGCAGATTCGTTGGATCCTTTGGGTAGAGAGACAGAGTCCGGTCCGTGAAGTCAGGCAAAAAGGTTTATTAAGAAGTTACACAAGATGTATAACAACGACAGGTGCGCAGAGCTCTGAGTTACGAGTGTGAAAACACGCGCATATATTCTTACAAGGCCGTTATCTACTGTTGTGAAAACATGCGCATATTTTCTTACAAGGCTGTTGTCTACTGTTGCACACAAGTCCTTATAAGGTAACATCCAGATGGTGTTATGCACACTGCGTCAGGTGGAACCAGGTGTCTCCTTTGCCTTCCAGCCGGAGGGCGTGAGACGTCCTTTCCAGTACGCGATGAGGACCAGTCCAGCGTGGTTCCGTCCACTTTCGCTTGAGCACCTTCAGGTAGACACACGGGGTGACCTGCAGTGGGACGGGTTGCTTGGGGTCCTCTTCAGTCTGCTTGGAGAACCCCTTAGGTTTGATATTGGTAATGGAGCGTGGGGTCCTGGAAAACAGCAACCTGTGTGGAGTTCGAATGGAGAGTAGCCCGTCCGGGTATTAACAGACATTCGAACACTTATCAGTGCCATTGGTAGTGCCGCGAGCCAGTTGACTCCGGTACTTATCATGACTCGGTTGAGGTTGTCCTTCAACGTCCTGTTCATTTTCTCCACCTGTGCCTGTGACTCGGGGTGGTAAACAGAACCAAACTTGTGTTTGAGGCCCAATTGGCGCTCCACCTGTTGTAAGTGGGTGTTCTTGAAATGCGTGCCATTGTCACTTTTCAGACAATGGGGAAAACCATGAGTTGGAATGTAATGGTTAACCAAATGTTTAGAGACGCTTTTTGCATCTTCTTTCCGGCAAGGATATGCTTCTGGCCATCCTGAGTAGGCGTCCACCATCACCAACAGGTACCTGTATCCAGAAACTGGGACCAACATGTCAGTATAGTCGATAACAACCATTTGTCCTGGAAAGAAAACTGAAGGGTGTGTTAGTCCTGGTAATGGTTTGAGAGTAGGCCTAATTGCAGCTTGATTGCAAACATTACACGAGATTAGTGCTTGTTTCACCATTTGGTTTTTAAATGGATGCCACCAATTGTCCAATCTTCGAATTGTTTCTTCTCTGCCTACATGTGTAGGACCATGTGCCTCAAGGATTAGAGATTTCAGATAGGCTACTGGTGCAGCCGGGCGTCCCCTTTTACACCAGACACCTTCTTCTGTTTTCCCTAAGCCTTGATTTATCCACATTGAAATTTCTTCAGGTGATGCTTGAGATTGAATGTGAAGAATTTTTGACCAAGATGACTGCCCATCCATTTCTTCAGCTGGAACCACCATCATTTGCCCTTGTGGCTGATAACCCGCGGTTTGTTTTGCCAATGCATCTGCCGCACGATTACCTTTTGATATTTTGTCAAGTCCGATTGAATGTCCTTTTAAATATATAACACCACTATGTTCCTTCTTTTAGCATTAAGTAAAGTCTTATTAGTTTGAGGGAAGTTGTATTTATCTTAAATCATGATTTCTTGTGTTTGGTAATTTACACATCTTAACTATATCACCACATGTCCAAAGAGTAGTTTCCTAAACTATATTTAAACTTGCTAGGCAAGTTTTAGCTTTACTCATGCTGGCTCATATTTCTTGTTTACCTTCTATGATATATTTAAGTCTGCAGTGGACAGTGGCTTCTTATTTCTCCCTCTCTGGAGGGCTTCTCAACACCACCTCTAACAGGATAAGAATGATCAGAAGTTATGAGAAGGTCAGTTTTGAATCTATTCAGGTGATGATGAGGATATTGTGTGTGTGTCACGAGTTGTGTAGTCATAACTTCGATCTGTGGATGTCTGTTAAAGTTTGTCATGTGTTTTTTTTTTTTTAATAAACCTTGAAGTTAGCAGAGAGTTCAAATTATCAGTATGTTTTGACTTCATGGTGAAGAGAGAAACCGAGGCGGAGGTTCGAGGGAATTCTTTCTTCTCTCACACACACAGGGAGCAGGTCGTAGCAGAGACACCTCTTTATCTTATTCAATTTAAATTGAAAACATCATGTGTTTGGTTGTTTATCTCTGAGCTCAGTGTTATTTGTAATATCTATGTGAATGTCCGAGAGTATTGTGTGAGTTCAAATGTGTTTTATGAATGTAATGGTTAATTAGATCAGGTGTCAGTCATAGCTCTTTAATTATTTACCCACAACAGAAATACAGTATCTATTCTAGATTACTCTTTTGCTTATCTTAACTAGTTTCAAATATTCACTTCAAGGAGATTTCCTATTAGTCTATAGTTATTTGGTTTATTCTTCTAGAGAGAAGAATGTCATATTTAAATTTCTCAGTGTTTCTTTTAATTTATCTCTTAATCTATTATTTTTTTTCTTTGACCTTTCCTCCTACAGTATTTTAGTCTCTATAGTCTAGTCTCTGGAGGTGACAAGTCAGCAGCTCTAGACAGAGTCACTTTTAATTAGTTTAAATAAAATTCTGCATCAGTCGACCACACAAGTTTTTGTTTAATTTTCTTATGGCTGCTTTCTTCATAGCTCTGAGTGGAGCAATCAGAGTATGTTATTCTGGGATTTACTTTTTTACTGTTACATTTTAGACTCAGGAAGATATGTCTCTTACAGGCTAGATTTGTGTACTTTTTCGTCAAATCACAAACAACTTTGCATTTCTTAATCATTTATCTCAGGGCCCGAGCTTCTCCACCAGCAACCACAGCAAGAGCAACACGAGGGACAGAAGTGTCAGAGAGAGCATAGAGAACACCTTGTTCAGTAGTTAGTTCAGCAGCCACACCATCAGGACCACAAAATTGTCACGCAGACAAGAGTCAAGTTCATGTTTGCGACCAGATCGTGCCATTTGTCTTCATAATCACGTTCATCATCATCCCAGATATAGTTCTTAGTGCAGCGTGGGGGGTCCAAAGGTGGATCATAGGAATGAAGTCTCAAAAGTCTTTTCAAGATCAGAGAAATCAGATGTTCAATCACGTTGAACCAGTACAGCTCCTCCCTCTCTGGAGCAGAAGTTCATTCTTGGTGGAGAGTTGTTGAGGTTGAGTTCTTGTTTGTTCAGCTCAGAAAGATTTCTTCAACTGTAGGTGTCATCAATAGGGAACTGGACCAAAGTTCCTGGACTAAAAGCCAAAAATGCGCCATTGTTGAACAAAATTCTTTGTTTGTTTCCATACCCTCGTCCTCTTCTCCTGCCACACCCATGCACTCCAGCCAGTGGCCAATAGGGAGCTATGATAGGACCCTAGAACTATCATCAACTATCATCTCTCTATTTTTAGAGAAGCTCTTTTAAGTCTTTAAGTTGAATCCTAATTAGCTGTATCTGGCTAGCTCAAGAGCTCAATAAGGGCACTTTGTGTAATTAATTACCATTAAGTTAAAACAGAGTTTAAAGTTTCTTATTTTTCTTCCCTGTCAGGAGCTTTAACTTGTCACCTGTAGTAATAGTTACTTTTGTCTTGTCAATAAATGAATAGAACAAATTAATAATAATATTAATGATATTAATAATAATGCTAAAAATAATAATAATAATAATAAGTAAAGAAGCGATTATCAAAAAATAATTAAATGAAAATATAAAAGAGGAAGAATTTAAAAATCTAAATTAAGAACCAAAACTTAAATTAACTAATTAAAATCCATTATAAAATCCTGATCATGCAATACCCCAAAAAACGAGCATCAGCTTGAGAAAGCACTATTGAAAAATATAATCTAAATTTGTGACAGAACCAGAGACTTACGTTTATTCTTCCAGGCAACCAAAACTAATATAAAATATATATGTAATCTTTTCCTAACCAAATATAAACTTAATTTTAGATTATAAATCTATGAGGAAAATAAGATAAAATCTTTCTCACCTGATTCTTGAAGTAAGGTATAGTGGGATCCCTGGTTGCCTGGAGAACAATCAGCTCAGAGTTCGTCTCGGAATCGAAAAGGCCTCGTTTCAACTTTCCTTTCCAATCTTCCCCCGCCTCTTTCTCAGAGGGCGGGATTGACTCCACCCCTTTGATACCAGCAGCTGTACTTCCTGTAACTGATTTAGTCACAAGCAGAGCAGTGGACAGATGCAACCATCTTACCAAACATTATGTGTCTTGAAGATTTTTCACTCTTCCTGCTCTATTTCTCCCTTTCAATGTTAATTTCGAAGTGCCTTCCGCCTCCATTTCGTTTATTCTTCCGATAAGCTCAGAGCTCTGAGTTACGAGTGTGAACAAACGCACATATATTCTTACAAGGCCGTTATCTTACAAGGCCGTTGTCTGTCTACTGTTGCACACAAGTCCTTATAAGGTAACATTCAGCTGGTGTTATGTCTGACTAATGGGGTGAAAGTTACAGACAGAAGTTATTGACACGTTTCCTGAGTGTTCGGGCTTGACCTTTATTGAATAGAACACTCAATGATAATGAACGAATACAGGTGATAAGGTTATGCAAACAGATTGACAGAAATATAATGAGGCTTAAGTGGAGTTACACAACAACAGTGTGAGTGGAGTTACACAACACTAACACTAACACTGACATTAAACACAAACACTTGTGTTTTTCTCATGTTTTCTTCTCTTGTGTTTGTTTGTCATCCAAACACACATCAATCCTCTCACAACAGTGAGTCATGTGATCATTTATACATCAAGTGTTGAACTGATGAAAACTTCATTATTTCATGTGTTTGATCAAGTTGATCCTGATTGAAATCAAAGTCTTCAAATGTTCACACAATCATGTGATGATCTTATGAACGTCAAGAGTTCAGTGTTTCCTCCAATCAAGGCTTTCAAGTCAAAATAGAGAAAAAATCTCTTGTTGACGTTTCCGTCTCTTTCACAGGCTGATCAGGTGTCGACTGTCAGAGAGAAGTTGTTCACTTCTGTCCTCAGTCCTCAGCTCTCCGTCCTCTAGTCTGACTCAACTGGACCTGAGTAGAAACGACCTGAAGGATCCAGGAGTGGAGCTGCTGTCTGCTGGACTGAAGAGTCCACACTGTCACCTGGAGACTCTCAGGTCAGAACATCATGTCTTCAGTTCTTCTGATTTAATGAAACTGTTTCTCCTTCATTACAGTCTGTCAGCGTGTCAGATCTCAGCAGGAGGTTGTTCTTCTCTGGTCTCAGCTTTGACATCTAACCCGTCCCATCTGAGAGAGCTGGACCTGAGCTTCAATCATCCAGGAGGACCAGGACTGGAGCTGCTGTCTGCTGGACTGGAGAGTCCAGACTGGAGGCTGGAGACTCTCAGGTATGGACGGAGCAGCAGAACTCACTGACTGAGCTCCAAAGATCTTCAGACTGAACATGTGATCAGAAGCAGAGAGATGTGAGTGTGTGACGCTGCTCAGACTCTTCATCTGAACTGAGCACATGAATCCAACTCTCAGAGCTTCTCCATGTTCTCCTGCTGGACACCAGTGGAAGAACAAGGAGACAGTGGAGACTGAGCGAGTGTTTCTAGATCCATCTTTGTTGTGGTCAACACAGTCATGAAAGAACGTCCACTTAGCATCTGAAGTCAAATGAATCTGATCTTCTCAATGTTTCCTCCTCCAGGCTGGATCACTGTGGACCACAGAGGTTAACATCTGGATGGAAGAAGTGTAAGTTTGATTTGATTGATGGATGAGAACTCCTTGACTCTGTCAGCTTCTAGTGGAGCAGTTGTGATGTTGAGATGTTGTTACACTTGAATCTGCTGATGGAGCTTCATCAAGTCCAGGATGATGGTGGAGATGAACGCAGAGATGTTTCAAGAACATGAAGAAACATCATGTTAGCTACATGCTAGTTTAGCTGCTGACTTGATATGGACACACTGGTGTCAATCAAATGTGACAAGATGATTCTGGCATGTTCCTCCTGGTTCTTCTCTGGAGGTGGTCCCAGTCTCAGAAGACTGTTGACTTCACTTTGAAGATGATCTCCACTAGATGTCAACAAACAGAGCAGCCCTCCCTAGCTTGCTGGGACACTGAGTCCATGATTGTGTTGAAGAGAAAGTTCTTCCACCATCATCACCTCTCGTGTCTTCTTCTCTCAGACTTCCGTCCACTCTCACTGGACCCGGACACAGCACACCGGCGCCTCCTACTGTCCAACGACAACAGGACGGTGGAACTTGTGACGCAGGATCAGGATTATCTGGACCATCCCGTCAGTTTCCACCGGTGTCTTCAGGTGATGAGCAGAGAAGCTGTGACTGGACCATGTTACTGGGAGCTGGAGTGGAGAGGAGGAGCTTCTATCGCACTGACTCTCAGAAGAGACGGAGGGAAAGAAGACGAGTCTGAGTTTGGACAGAACCGTTATTCCTGGAGTCTGAGCTGCTCTGATGATGATGGATATAAATTCTGTCACGATAAGAACGAATATGTCATCAAGAGTCAAGAAGTTTCTCACAGAGTAGGAATGTTGATGAACTTTAGTGAACCTGGATATTTAACCTTCTACAGTGTCTCCTCTGATGGAAAGAAACACCTCGACACCTTCTTCACCTCCACTGAACCTTTGTACCTGGGATTTGGAGTCACAGAGGTTCCTGGTTCTGGTTCCTCAGTGTGTGTGTGTGACCTGAGTGTGTGAGTGTGTTCCTCCAACACACGTGTGTTGCTGCTGTCAATCATCATTAAAGTGCTGACAGTGATGATGGAAGAAATCTGCTCCTGAAACAAACGTGTTGATCTGAATGTTGTTGAAGAAACTCTTTCATCACTTGTTGAGTCGACTGAAGACTTGAAGTTCAGTGGAGCAAGTGTCACTTATGATGTTCATCATGATATAATAAAACATTTGGTTTAAAACTTTCAAGAGACTCAAGGTCACTTCACAATAAAAGGTTAGAAAGAAGGTCAGACGGGTAGATGTGAGGTCAGACAGGTATAAAGTACATATTTACCTGTCAGTCTGCCAAGTATCTTCTGAATCGATCGATTCGCACGTGGTTTTTTTTGGAGCCGTTTCCTGTTGGAGTCGCACGAGTCATGTTGACATTTTCCGTCACTTCCGCCTGATTTCATGAAGTTCATCAATTCAATACGACGTCACTTTGCTTTATGTATCCACTGTTTTACATTTAAACAAATGATACTTTTGTTTCAAGACTGTTGAACAGATGCTCGTGGATCAGGTGTCGTTGCAGATCTTCAAGCTTCACACATGTGCATGAAGACCAAAGACATCACAGTCGCCTTTGATGCCACGACCCAGGAAGGTGTTCTCATCGCCAGTGAGCCCCACAAAAGATTTTCATGTCATCGCCGTTGACCAACTTCCTGGGGGAACTGCTGACGATTATGCCGACCATGTGGGTTCAGCAGTTGACGGTCTTGCCTCTGAATATGCAGATGACCAGCATGAAGATGTTGAGACGGTCGACAATAATCAACAACGTTTCAAATTCAAGGACGGATCGAGTGGCTCTATATTTTTAGAAAATAAAGGCCTACAGGTATAATACCTCGTCACCGTGGTGATAGATCACACTTCTTCATATCGCCGGTAAACTTCCTTCATGTTTTTTCTACTGCGACTGTGTCATGTGTTGGTGTGCAGGCGTGCATTAAGAAGGACTTCTAAAAGACACACACACACACACACACACACACACACACACACACACACACACACACACACACACACACACTTACTTTTTTTGATCTGACACAAAATCCATATAATGCTGCAATGTGTTCCTTAACTAATATTAAACGCAGTTAAACATCCATTTGAACATCTCAGAAGCATTCAATCAATACACAATCAAAGTAAAGAAAACATTTCACCAACCATTGGCGTCTTTGGACTGAAGCCATTGTTGTGAACTTGGAGCGTCTTCTCTCTCTGACTGACTGACTGACTGAGACCCTCCATTACCTCACAGTTCACAGGTGCTGCTCATTAGTGACAATGACTGAAGCAGTGCTGTGTCTCAAATCGCATACTAGCTACTCAAAGTTAGTATTCATAGTATGCGAAATTAAGTGCGCCATGCACACTAAATTGGCGTACTCTGCCATCTTCAACGGTGTGGTCTGCTGGGGGAGCAGCATGACAGCAAAGGATAGGGCTAAACTGGACAGCCTTATTAAGAAGGCCGGTTACGTCCTAGGGCGCCCCCTGGATCCTGTGGAGGAAGTGACTGGAGGGAGGATGCGGAGCAAGCTGGGCTCCATGAGGAGGAACTTGTCTCACCCTCTCCAGCACACACTGAGGGCATTGAGGAGCTCCATCAGTGATAGGATGCTCCATCCCCGGTGTGTGAGGGAGAGGTACCGCAGGTCTTTCCTCCCTGCTGCCATCAGACTCCACAACAAGAACACACCAAGATAACTATTTAACTGCACCTCTTGTTATTTATGTAAATATGATTGTGTATATATTATATAGCGCAGATTTATCTTTTATTCTATTTCTCGTTTTTATTTCTGGGTGTTTTTATTTCTCTTGCTGCTGTTAAACCGAATTTCCCCTCGCGGGACTAATAAAGGTTTTCTGATTCTGATTCTGATTCTGATTCTACTAACATTCCCACAGAACTGAGTATGGTTCGATGGACACTAACCACCCTAAATGGCCGCCATATTAATGACGTTGACGTTGTGAACGGAAGTTACGTCACTACCAGTCAAATGGAGGCAAGAGAGCACGTTGAGAGCGACGCCCCCTCGGTCAATTTTTCAACTTTATACCGATGTAAGTTTTTCATTTCATATGTTTGCACTAGTGCTGTTGTATAGAAACGTCAGTAACGTTTGTTTATTTGTATTTTGGATGAAAACGTGAATGCTAATGTTATTTCGCTAGCTTGTGAGCGAACACTCACTAAACATAGGTCATGACATGTACGTTACGTTTATTGTACTATAAGATGTGTGTTCACAGCCGAAATGCTGAAGCTAGCGTATCAGCACACAGTATATAAACGTTATTGTTTTTACTGTTCTGAGTATAGATATTATTGTATTTATTTTCATTTAAAAATGTATTTATTTTTAAGGGGGCGATGAAGACACAAGGGCCCTCATTGAGTGGCGATCAATGCAGCCATCACTGGCTATGAGGAAGTGAATGAACAACATATTTGATCATGCTAACATGAATGACACCTTTCATAACTTACATGTTTGTAGACATTGATGTTACTGTAAGGAGTGTCATTGCATAGTTGTGTCAACTTGTATTTCAATCAGGGTGTTCATTAAGGCCCGGGAGCTGGGGGGGAAGGTGACCCCAGCCTACGTCAAAAAGAAGTGGGAAAACCTTATGCAAGCATACAAGGTTGGTTTTCAAGCTAAGATGTGCTGCTGGCAAACACATTACTCCCAGAAACATTATTAGAAGTTAAATGGCTTCATATGACAATAAGGATAGAGATGTAAAAAATATCATTCCCTCTAATTCTTTCCTTCACAGAAGCTGAAGTCAACTGGGGTCAGCACAGAGGGGGGTGAAGTCACTGCCGCATCCTGGAAGTGGTCCACCTCGATGGATGAGGCGATTGACGTTGAGGACGTTGAGGACGTTGAGGACGTTGTGGACGTTGTGGACGTTGAGGACGTTGAGGACGTTGAGGATGTTGTGGACGTTGTGGACGTTGAGGACGTTGTGGACGTTGTGGACGTTGAGGACGTTGTGGACGTTGAGGATGTTGAGGACGTTGTGGACGTTGAGGATGTTGAGGACGTTGAGGACGTTGAGGATGTTGAGGACGTTGTGGACGCTGCCAACAACATTGTGGAAGGCTGCTGTCCAAGCCAAACGGGCAAAACCAGCTCCCACCAGTGGCAGTTCCTCTTCTGATGGGTGACGGACGACCTTGGAGAGGAGGGTGAGGACCTTTGTGCTCGTTTTGTGTATGGCACGGTGGACTGTGGCTCGGTGCATGCCAAAGGCTCTTCCCACCACAAGGTAAGAGGTCCCACTGGCTAACCAAAGAAAAAAAAACTAAGGCCTCAATGACGGGTCCCCAGCCATGGTCACTCGCCTCGCCGAGGGCAACCATCAGGGCATTAAAAGATGGCCTGGAGAGGCAGAAGTCGGGACGGAGGTCTCCACTATCGAAGTACAGTAAAGTGGCATTTATTTGGCAGTACTGCCTGGGGTTTGGAGCCTGTTGGAGGAAAAAAAGTTCATGTTTTAATAAAGTTATATTAATTAAATCTTCTTGTGTTTTACAATTATGCTTGACTGGTAGGGCAGCAGTTATACGTTACTGTCTAGTTGGTTTTCAAAGGACATTAACACCGTCACTGCTGTAGGACTAGAAGATGTTTTCCCAACACCTGTTATGATTATTTTTTCATCTTGAGCATAACCAAATCTATATATCCTATTTACAATATATTTACCTGTTATACCTCTGGGTCAAGTTGACCCAATCTGTTTCCTTCTTCCATCCACAATAAGTTTTTCCTTCCGTTTATCACAGACCTACGTTTTTTCTTTTTTTTATCCGATTGATCTGTTCCCTACCTCTAGTCTGTCCTCCCTTTTTTCCTTCTTTCCTTCCTTCACATAAAGTTTATTAGCAAAGAACACAGTTTATCAGGTAAAAAAAAAAAGAAAATCTCATATATATGCATATCTATCTATATATAAATTTATATATGCATATATATTCATATACTTACAGGTACATTTTCTGCCAGCAGTAGAAGGATGAGACGTCTTCGCTGCTGATAGCGGCGTAAATAACTCTTGAATATTTCGTTATTCATATTTTTCTTCATTTCTTTTTCTCCCAAAGTTTCAAAACGTGCTGCCAGCAGGTGTCGATATCGTTCCAACAGCTGATTGCAATCATCGTTAATTAGTAGAAGAAGAAGAAGCTGTCGCGTCATTTCCTGCTAGTGTGTAGCAGCAGAGTTTGATTTGAGACATACTACTACCTTTACAGGTGAAGACAATAACAATCAGCAGGAGAACACAAGACAGGTGAAGACAATAACTAATCAGCAGGAGAACACAAGACAGGTGAAGACAATAACTAATCAGCAGGAGAACACAAGACCAGGTGAAGACAATTACTAATCAGCAGGAGAACACAAGACAGGTGAAGACAATAACTAATCAGCAGGAGAACACAAGACAGGTGAAGACAATAACAATCAGCAGGAGAACACAAGACAGGTGAAGACAATAACTAATCAGCAGGAGAACACAAGACAGGTGAAGACAATAACTAATCAGCAGGAGAACACAAGACCAGGTGAAGACAATAACTAATCAGCAGGAGAACACGAGACAGGTGAAGACAATAACTAATCAGCAGGAGAACACAAGACAGGTGAAGACAATAACTAATCAGCAGGAGAACACAAGACCAGGTGAAGACAATTACTAATCAGCAGGAGAACACAAGACAGGTGAAGACAATAACTAATCAGCAGGAGAACACAAGACAGGTGAAGACAATAACAATCAGCAGGAGAACACAAGACAGGTGAAGACAATAACTAATCAGCAGGAGAACACAAGACAGGTGAAGACAATAACTAATCAGCAGGAGAACACAAGACCAGGTGAAGACAATTACTAATCAGCAGGAGAACACAAGACAGGTGAAGACAATAACAATCAGCAGGAGAACACAAGACCAGGTGAAGACAATAACTAATCAGCAGGAGAACACAAGACAGGTGAAGACAATAACTAATCAGCAGGAGAACACAAGACAGGTGAAGACAATAACTAATCAGCAGGAGAACACAAGACCAGGTGAAGACAATTACTAATCAGCAGGAGAACACAAGACAGGTGAAGACAATAACTAATCAGCAGGAGAACACAAGACAGGTGAAGACAATAACAATCAGCAGGAGAACACAAGACAGGTGAAGACAATAACTAATCAGCAGGAGAACACAAGACAGGTGAAGACAATAACTAATCAGCAGGAGAACACAAGACCAGGTGAAGACAATAACTAATCAGCAGGAGAACACAAGACAGGTGAAGACAATAACTAATCAGCAGGAGAACACAAGACAGGTGAAGACAATAACTAATCAGCAGGAGAACACAAGACCAGGTGAAGACAATTACTAATCAGCAGGAGAACACAAGACAGGTGAAGACAATAACTAATCAGCAGGAGAACACAAGACAGGTGAAGACAATAACAATCAGCAGGAGAACACAAGACAGGTGAAGACAATAACTAATCAGCAGGAGAACACAAGACAGGTGAAGACAATAACTAATCAGCAGGAGAACACAAGACCAGGTGAAGACAATTACTAATCAGCAGGAGAACACAAGACAGGTGAAGACAATAACAATCAGCAGGAGAACACAAGACCAGGTGAAGACAATAACTAATCAGCAGGAGAACACAAGACAGGTGAAGACAATAACTAATCAGCAGGAGAACACAAGACAGGTGAAGACAATAACTAAATCAGCAGGAGAACACAAGACAGGTGAAGACAATAACTAATCAGCAGGTTAAGGGACCGGAAAGGAAACTCAAAGACACAGAAGGGAGCAGGTTTCAAAATAAAAACAGGAAACACCAAGAAAGACACACAAGACATAACAAAAGTATTAAATGATTGAATATTAAAAAAGAAACCTTTAAATAAAGTATTAAATGATTGAAAATGAATAAATAAACTTTCTCTCCAGCGCTCCCAAGTCATTCCTGCAGTCCGTGTCCGGCTGCACTGTGGCGGTGCCGGCACCAGAGGGCGCCACAGGCACAGTGGCGTATTGTCCTGACGGAGGCGAGAAGGACGTGAGGAACAGTGTGGAGGCTGCAGTCAAAGTTCAACCAGGGTGAGAAGACTCTATGACGTCATCCTCTTCATCTCCTTTTCTTTTTCTTCTTCTTCGTTCCATTTCTCTTCTTTATCATTCTTCATTTTTCTTTTATTCTTGCTTCTCTTTTCTTATCATTCTTTCTTGTCATTTCTTCTTCAACACTTCTTTATTTGTTCTTAAATGACCTCCTTTACTTCTTCTTCTGTCTTCCTTCTCGTTCTCTCTCGCTCCGTCACGTTCGTTTCTCTCCGTCACAGCTGGATGAAGTGCGTCGGTGTGTTTGTTCGCACAAACAATGTCGGACTCCGTAGTGTTCTCTGGATTCTTCCCAACATGATGATATGTTTAGTCGCTATTCATCATTTAATGGCTGGTTGTCGCAGTGCTGCCCCGCAAATGGGGTTGGCTTTGTTAACAACTGGAAAACCTTCTGGGGAAAACCTGGTCTGCTTAGGAGAGACTGATCCATCCCACGTTGGAAGGAGCATCTCTCTTGTCTAGCAGTGTTGAGAGTTTTAGTGTAACGTGACTCAGAGCACAGATCAGAAGAACTGCATCTTCACCTTCTTCTGCTCCTACAACAGCCACCTGCCTTTAACCGCATAGAGAGGGTCAATCTGACCCACTTAGTAAAAACAAGAAGAAATGTCACTAGAAGAGCTGTTAAAGAAAATTCAAATAAATCTGAATCAAATAAATACTTGCACTACCATTGTAGAGGAGAATTAAGTGTGGATTGTTGAATATCCGATCCTCAAAAGCTGCACTAATTAATGAACTCATGTCAGATAAAACCATTGACTTATTCTGCTTAAACCTGGCTGTCTATAGATGATTATGATTATCTGATTTCTCTGATCTTGAAAAGACTTATGAGACTTCATTCCTATGATCCACCTTTGGACCCCCCACACTGCACTAAGAACTATGTCTGGGATGATGATGAACGTGATGATGAAGACAAATGGCACGATCTGGTCGCAAACATGAACTTGACTCTTGTGATGACATTTTTGTGGTCCTGATGGTGTGGCTGCTGAACTAACTACTGAACAAGGTTCTCTATGCTCTCTGACACTTCTGTCCCTCGTGTTGCTCTTGCTGTGGTTGCTGGTGGAGAAGCTAGGTTCTATATGTTTATATGTTATTGTTAATAACAAGCACTAAATCAAAGTAAAGAAAACATTTCACCGACCATTGGCGTCTTTGGACTGAAGCCATTGTTGTGAACTTGGAGCGTCTTCTCTCTCTGACTGACTGACTGACTGAGACCCTCCATTACCTCACAGTTCACAGGTGCTGCTCATTAGTGACAATGACTGAAGCAGCTGCTGCTGGTGCACTCTGGGAAATGTGGTTCTTTCACACACTGAGATTCAGCTGAACGATTGAATATTAAAAAATTAAACTTTAAATAAAGTATTAAATGACTCAATATTAAAAATTAAACCTTTAAATAAATAATGTAAAATGATTCAATATTAAAAATTAAACCTTTAAATAAATAAAGTATTAAATGATTAAATATTAAAAAAGAAACCTTTAAATAAAGTATTAAATGATTCAATATTACAAAATAAACCTTTAGATAAAGTATTAAATGATTCAATATAAAAAAGAAACCTTTAAATAAATAAAGTATTAAATGATTAAATATTAAAAAATAAACCTTTAGATAAAGTATTAAATGATTCAATATGAAAAAGAAACCTTTAAATAAATAAAGTATTAAATGATTAAATATTAAAAAAGAAACCTTTAAATAAAGTATTGATGATATTAATGATTCAATGTTAAAAAATAAACTTTTGAGTTCCGGTGACGCCATGACACAGGCAACAGTGTAGAACTTCAGCTCCGTCATTAAAACTAAGAAAACTAAATAAACTGAATTTGCTCGTCAAAAAAGACACGAACAACATCAACCTCATTCAGAGGAAAGGGAACGAGTCGACAAGACAAATTGGACAAGAACTTGAAAATAACATGATATCGCTGACGAGCCGGAGTCGAGGCTAATGGCGGAGCTAACCAGCCTCCGTGAAGAGAGAAGGCCAGAGTCACACCAGACTCTGACTGAACTGGAGACTTCACTTCAAGAACTCAAGGTATCAAGCAGCTGGAGGAGCGACAACACAAACACAATAAGTTGTGGTGAAGAGACACAGAAGCTACACGGACAAACGTTCCTTATCTTCTGAACGAGAAGCAACCTGACAGCCCGGAATGAGGAAAATAGGTCGCGAAGAAAAAATCTCCGGATATATCAAGTTCCAGAAGGAGCTGAGGGTGAGAACATGAAGAGTTTTCTGCAACAAACGTTGAAGTCGACCATCAACTACCACCATTAACTTTCAAATGAAGAGAGCGACTCTGACGCTGCACCGAGTTCGATAGTGGTGAGGTTTCTGGACTTCTCTAGCAAAGGTTTCTGGACTTCTCTAGCAAAGGTTTCTGGACTTCTCTACCAAAGGTTTCTGGACTTCTCTACCGAAGGTTACTGGACTTCTCTAGCAAAGGTTTCTGGACTTCTCTAGCAAAGGTTTCTGGACTTCTCTAGCAAAGGTTTCTGGACTTCTCTACCAAAGGTTACTGGACTTCTCTAGCAAAGGTTTCTGGATTTCTCTACCAAAGGTTTCTGGACTTCTCTACCAAAGGTTTCTGGACTTCCCTTGCAAAGGTTACTGGACTTCTCTAGCAAAGGTTTCTGGACTTCTCTACCAAAGGTTACTGGACTTCTCTACCAAAGTTTTCTGGACTTCTCTAGCAAAGGTTTCTGGACTTCTCTAGCAAAGGTTTCTGGACTTCTCTTCCAAAGGTTTCTGGACTTCTCTACCAAAGGTTTCTGGACTTCTCTACCAAAAGTTTCTGGACTTCTCTAGCAAAGGTTTCTGGACTTCTCTAGCAAAGGTTTCTGGACTTCTCTAGCAAAGGTTTCTGGACTTCTCTACCAAAGGTTACTGGACTTCTCTAGCAAAGGTTTCTGGACTTATCTTCCAAAGGTTTCTGGACTTCTCTAGCAAAGGTTTCTGGACTTCTCTGGCAAAGGTTTCTGGACTTCTCTACCAAAGGTTTCTGGACTTCTCTACCAAACGTTTCTGGACTTCTCTACCAAAGGTTTCTGGACTTATCTACCAAAGGTTTCTGGACTTCTCTACCAAAAGTTTCTGGACTTATCTACCAAAGGTTTCTGGACTTCTCTACCAAAAGTTTCTGGACTTCTCTACCAAAGGTTTCTGGACTTCTCTACCAAAAGTTTCTGGACTTCTCTTAATGATTCAATATTAAAAAATAAACCTTTAAATAAGGTATTAAATGATTCAATATTAAAAAATAAACTTTTATATAAAGTATTAAATGGGCTTCCGGGAGAACACCGATGTGATGGCAGCGTGGTGAAGAAGCTCTCAATAGAACCTGATAAATTTACTAAATAACCACAGAAATTTCTAAAGATTTTACATTTTAAACAAAGGGGGCAAGAATTCTTCCGTGATTTGGACCCGAAAGACAAGTGTCTCAAAGGACAGCGAAAACACCTGTAGCGGCGCAGACAACGAAGCTAACGAACCAACATGGCCGACATGGATCTCATCCTGCAAGAACTGAGAGGTTCCGACAGGAGAGTAAAACTCAATTTCAATCATTAAAAGAAGATGTCGAAGCTCAAGAAAAGGATGGAAGAGGCATAGGGACAGATTGTGACGGCAGAAGAAAGGCTTCAGAACATCGAGGAAGTTGCTACAGAGATGCTAAAGCTACACGCGAGAGTCGAGGGGAAGATGGTGGACTTGGAAAGCCGATCTAGAAGGGAAAATATACGGATCTATGGCGTTCCGGAGGAGGCTGAGGAGTCATCCTCCATGATAACTTTTCTGGAGAACTTGCTTCGTGACGGACTTGGGACGACAGAGAGCGGAGCTGAGGATGGAGAGAGCGACGCTGGACCTCAGCTGCCCGACAGCAAGACCTCCATCGTCGTCAAGTTTCTGAGTTTCACTACGAAAGAATCGATTCTTCGCAAGGTGTGGCAGAGCAGAGGATTCTCCTGGAAATCTAACCAAATCAACATGGATCATGATTATCCTCCAGCCATCATCAAACAGCGGCGCGAGTTTGCAGAAGTGCGCAAAGTCCTGAAGGAAAACCAAGTTCAATTTCAGACTCTCTTCCCGGCCAGACTACGAGTGAAATACAAAGACGGAACCAGAACCTACAGTGGAGGAAGCAACAGAGGACATGAGAAAACGATTCGACGTCACACTGGTCAGACCAGAGTCACTGAGACACTTCCACGTCAGGATCAGAGCTACAAGGAGAAACTTTCAGAAGATCCTCACCTGCTCCGCCCATCAACTGACTCTCCATCAGCGGTTTGTGACACGAATATTATTATTATTATTCATAATTAACATCAGCGGAAGGAAAACGTAGAATTGAAAAGGTTTCTTTGAGACTCTTGCTTTAAGTCATGGTGCCTCACACCTAAGGGCCCCCTGCGGATTGGGATGGGGGGGTTTCCCTTCAAGCCACCTAATATGGCTGAACAGGGTCAGTTCCTGAGACCCCTCCTTTGGGAGTCACTCAAATGGTTTATTAAGTTGAATGTATTATTGAGTTTGTTTGTTTTTTCTGGCTTTGTTTATTCGTTTTTTGAGGGGGGGGAGGGAGCTTTGAAACAGTTTTGTGAAATTGTTGGAAAAGGACACCAGTAATGGATAAAAGATCAATAAATATTGTGTCGTTTAACATTAACGGCGTATTCAACCCAGTTAAGAGGGCGAAGATATTGTCAAAACTTAAAATTCACGTTGCTTTCTTACAAGAAACACATCTTGATGACACAGAACATGGTAAACTGAATAAATCAGGATTTAAACACGTCTATTTTGCTTCTCATAGTTCAGGAAGAAGGAGGGGAGTGTGATCCTCATAGATAACAGTAAATTACCAGCACATTTCAGAGTATAAAGATAATGAAGGTAGATTTATAATAATTACAGGTAAAGTTGAAGAGGAATTGGTGAGTTTCTTTAACGTGTATGTTCCACCTGGAGCGACTGGTTCTATAAACGTTTACTTGAAATAATGACAACAAAAAACCAAGGGATGTTGATTTGTGGGCGACTTCAATATTCGACTTAACCCCAAAATGGACTCATCTAATGGCAAGTCAGACACAAGAAACATCAACAAAATGTTCAACAATATTATGGAAGAAGTGGGAATTATTGATACTTGGAGAGAGTTGAACTCAAAAAATGGAGAATATACACATTACTCAGCAGCGCATAATGTTTACTCTCGCATTGACTATTTCTTCATGTTTAAAACGGATCAAAGGGTAAACAAGTGTGAAATAGGCCCCAGTAGTGTTTCCGACCACGGTCCGGTCTACATGACGGTTGGTCTGGGAAAAAGCGTAGATCAACAGTCTGGAGACTAAATTCAAACATTCTAAATAGCCACGCTATTAAAGATAAACTGAAAGCTGAAATTGAAGACTATTTAGAATTAAATGATAACAAGGAAGTATCACCACCTATATTATGGGATGCTCTTAAGGCTGTGTTGAGGGGTAAAATAATTTCTATCTCTTCATATGAGAAGAAACTTAGACAACAAGAACTTATGGAACTAGAAGACAAACTGAGGACAACTCAAATGAAACACTCCCAGTCCTTAGATGATGACACTAAATTGAAAGTCCAAAAACTAAGAAAAGAAATAGATGAAGTAAATACACAGGAAATACAAAAAAAAACTACTTTTCACCAAGCAAAAATACTACGAGGCTGGTGGAAAATCTATGAGGCTCCTGTCCTACAAGTTGAGAAAACAGCAAGCTGACCGGTCTATACACAAAAGTGGAAACTAATCAACAAAACATTCAGAAATGTTTCTTCAAATTTTATGAAAAGCTCTATTCTCAACCTCAAACAGCTAATGTCCACCAGATTGACAAATTCTTATCCCAAATTGAGCTTCCAAAGGTTAACAATGAACAAAACGAAAAATTAACATCAAAAATCACAGAAGATGAACTTCGATCAGCAATTAAAAGATTAAAAGGAGGGAAATCCCCTGACAGATGGATTTACCTCCGAGTGGTACAAAATAATGCAAGATCAACTAATTACTACACTCCTGAGAACATTTAACTGGGTTTTAGAACATGAAGTTGTACCTCATGGAGCGAAGCGATCATATCTGTCATTCCCAAAGAAGGGAAAGATACTATGGAATGTGGGAATTATCGTCCAGTGAGTGTTTTGAACATCGATTATAAACTGTTCACCTCCATACTTACAAGAAGAATTGAACCAATCTTACCGAAATTAATTCATGAGGATCAGACAGGCTTTGTTGGAAATAGACAAACTCAAGATAGCATCAGGAGAGCATTACACATTATAAGACAAGCTGGGAATCAAAACTTGGAAACGTTGTTACTGAGTCTGGACGCAGAAAAGGCGTTCGACTCGGTAAGTTGGTCATTTTTATATAAAGTTTTATCAAAATTTGGATTTCATGAAACTATAATTGATACTTTTGCAGCATTGTACAAAAAACCAACGGCTAGAATTAAAATGAATGGAGATTTAACCAAATCATTTGTTGTGGAGAGAGGAACAAGACTGTTGTGCGTCACCACTTTTGTTTGTCATTTTCATAGAACCTCTGGGTCAATGGATCAGGCAGAGGGCAGAAATCCAAGGGGTCATGATGTCCACGGGGGAGCAAAAGCTTGCGTTGTTTGCTGATGATTTACTGTTGACCATAACACAACCTACTCAGACACTCCCCAAAGTGATGGAGATGTTATCAGCTACAAAATTAACATTGATAAAACCCAAGTTCTAACACTGAACTATGACCCACCATCAAACATCAGGACTATGTATAACTGGAAATGGGATGCAAAACTCATCAAATTTTTAGGGGTGTCCCTATCTAGAGACGTGCTGAGACTGTATGACATCCATTATGGACCTTTGAGTGAAAGAATTAAGTTTTATTTACAAAGATGGGCAACTATACCGTATTTAAATCTCAAGGAAAGACTCCATCAGGATGAATATTCTGCCACGAATATTATATCTTTTCCAATGTCTCCCGGTCAAAATTCCACCAAAACAATTTATAGAACGGGACAGATTAATTTCAAGATTTGTGTGGGAAGGGAAAAAACCCAGGGTCAGATATAAAACACTGCAATTAAGTAAAGAGAAGGGAGGTCTGGGCCTGCCCTGCCTTCAACATTATTACCATGCAGCACAGTTGAGGCCCTTAATCTGTCTCTGTTCGAGATCTTACACTGAAGGCTGGAAGAACTTGGAAGGTTCTAGCGTAAATGCTGTTCCATTGATTGCTCTCATGGCAGACAAGAAGCTGCAGGATGAAGTGAAGGTTGAAGATGATACTTTTACAAGCATTTTTCTAAAATTTTGTGCGCAATAAAAGGGACGGCAGATTTAAGACTTGGATCTTAAAAGGTATAACTGATTATCAATCATTTATTCACAAAGGGAATTTTCAGAGTTTTGAAAACCTTCAGAAAAAACACGGTTTAGAAAAAAAAGGATTTTTACAGATACTTACAAGTCAAAAATTATTTTAATCAAAATTTGAAAAAGCCAATTGATGCATGTGAAAAAGGATTACTAGAGATTTTTATTTCATTATTGGAGGCAAATAATAGTAATAAAATAGTATCTAAATTGTACAAAGGATTTCTACAATCTAAACAAGAGAACACAGGATATATAAGGCAGCGATGGGAAAAGGATGGAGATATGTATCAATCACAAATGAGATCTGGGAAAAAAATTGTCATCTACAAAGGTTTTCAACAAGATCAAATACATGGCGGGAGTTCTGTTGGAAGAATATTATTCGATTTTTTAATCACACCCGTTCAAAAAAACACGGATGAAGCATGTTGGAGACTTTGCGGGTATAATGGAGCAAATCACTGGCATGTCTTTTGCAGCTGCAGTGGAATCAAAACTTTTTGGACAGAGATCCACAGCCATATTAACAACATTTTTGGTGTGGATCTTCCCTGTAAAGGTGAAAACATGTACCTGGTGACCTACCAACCGAAAACTGGAACAATGGAGACAAGAATTTTTTTTTTCATATTGTTGGCAGCGAGTAAAAAATGTATCACGAGGAAGTGGTTCCAAGTTGAACCACGACAGAACTGGATAGACATCATTTACGACATCTATAAGATGGAGAAGTTATCCTTTGACCTCCAAACAGAAATGGACAATTTCTACAGGATGTGGACCAAATGGACAGAATATGTCAAACCATTATTTTCCATTCTGTCTGTTTAGATGCATTTACTTTCTTTTTCTTACTCTTGAAAAATATATGTATTTTGTAAATTTTATGTAATTTGTTTTTCATTACTATTACTTTGTATTTCATCTTTCTTTTCAATCTTTACTTTATACTTGCATGTACTATTTTGTTCTGAAAAAATGAAAATAAAAAATTTCAATAAAAAAAGAAATGGTGGATCTTTAATGTAGAATATTCAGGTTAACGCCTCTAGTCACTTGTACATGTAGGATTGGTCAGTAACTGTAAACACTTGATTCTAAGATGGCCTGTTGTGTATTTCAGTGTTAGTTCTCACACAGGTGTCCACAGACTTGTTGGGAATCTTGGATTGTTTAATCTTTCTGTGTGTGTGACCTGACCTGTGGATGTGAACCTGAGTAGTTTGAGTTTAGTTTAAGTGAATGCAATGCAAGACCATGATTATTTAATATGAATTAAATATGAAAGATTATCAGTTAATCAAGTGACTATTTGAAATGTGTGTTAAATCATCTAGATTACAGTAAAGTTGTCATTTCCTTACAGTTAAAAAACAAACATGTTTGTTTGTGAGCACAAACTCTTCTGGAGGGGGAGCGTTGACGGATAAGGTCAAAGGTCAAACTCTGGGACTCGATCCAACATGGCTGCCGAGTGCTGCGGGACAGACTCCGGGTTCTCAACCGTTCCTCTCTCCCGTCCAGGTCACACAACAACAAGTCTCCGGCGTCTTAGACTCGTAGCCAACCGGTCCGACTCTCGTAGGGACCTTCTTGTCGGGGACCGGACCTCCCGGCGGGTCAGAACCGTTTACCTCCAAGAAAAGACTCCAAACTTCCATCTGCCTTTTTTCTCATCGTCTCCGTGTGCGAAATCAGACAAAAGACTTTCTTGGGGGTTTTTCCCGATGTTGTACAGTCCGCAGGGGGGGGCGGCCCGGACCCGGGGCCTCCTCCCACCCGAGTGCAGTAATAAGCTACGGCAGCGACTGAAAGGTTCCAGTGTGTTTGTACAAAGAACTGTCGACTTGGTTACTTTCATTTTTTTGTATCACAACTGAAGAGTTATTGATGTTTATGGAACTTAATAAAATATGAAAGACTGACTTTTCTTCACGAGTTGAAACTTTTAACGACTGGAGCGGCTCGGAATTCTGGCTACAGAGTTTTGTATCAACTGCAGTACTGTAAGGAAATGACAACTTTACTGTAATTATGCATTAAAACTAGATTCATTGAATGCTAAGTAATCAAAACAAACATATTCACTAGCTAACTAAAATCTCATTAGCCTATATTGAAGTAAAGATTTTGTTAGAATATATATTGATATAGAGCCAGTATCCACTTCTTAAGGTAAAAAGGAAGGAGCAGCCCCGTTTTCGGCGACCATGGATGTCGGCTCGTCTGGTGAAGCGTTGTTGACGTACTCCCCGTCAACAGTGCATCATTGAGCTCGTCCTGAAACATAGGAAAGAGATGAACAGCATCGCATTCTCTGGACAAAGCAGAAACAATACATTCCTCAATACATTTTTTTCAGTAATGGAATGACACAGCAGCAACCTAGTGCTAGGACTCCAACAACAGTCAGTAGGGTAGTACCTACAGACATAATTACCCCCTTCCATTTACCAAATAGATCAGACAGATAGTCAGACACAGGATTGCTTATACCTGATTCACGAGCTGTTTTCTCCGCCAATAATCTTAACCCATTCAACGCAATCTGGACAGAGCCCCCTTCAGCAGTGTTGTTCGGCAGAACCGTGCAACAAGAATCACCAAACATGTAACACACACCCCCTTTATTAGCCAGTAACATGTCTTAAGCAAGCCGATTCTGATAAGTCATAAGAGAATTCTGGTAAAGCTCATCGGTTAAACCTTGAATTGCATTCCGGGTGAGATTCTGCAACATCTGAATATTAAAATGGAGAAAATTGATTCTGTTGATATTCTTATTGACAGTGACCCAAACAAAGATAGACTCAAATCCTGATAGTATCTCATTAGCCATTTTACTCTTCAGGCACCCCCCTAGGTACTCCAATAGCGTCATAGTAAGTGATACCTCCTTCTGAAAGATCTAAATCTACATCAAAAGCTGCCCTTCTTGGTCTTTTGCTCAAGTAGTTATTTAAGGGATCTAAATGGTTCCAATCAACAGACAAATCAGAGGATAGTTCGGGGCCAATCATAGTTACCGGCAGCATTAATCTTACAAGAGCGCACTGCCCTTCCCAATTCTTCTTAAGTATGTTGTGAAGGGTACGACCACCGCAATACCAGAACAGGTCAGCTCTACGGACTGGCAAAGATGTAGCATTATTCCAAGTTGTAACATTAATATTAGTAGGGCACCAATTATCAGTTAACCAACCATAATTACGTATTCTCTCGTTCACCCATCCCACCCTATTGAGACATGTGTAATCATTCTTAATGGGAGTAAAAATTGGAGGAATAGTACTGTCAGACACAACGCCATACAATAAATCTAGAGCGTGGCAGTTTCGGTCAATTTGAAATGTCAGATCCTTTCCTTCCTTGGTGTTGTAGATAGGAGGATAGTTTGGGGCCTGACGCTTTTGTCTTGCAGACAAATTCATGGGCTTGGCCAATACTACAGATTTTGTTTTGATCTTGGCTGTAGCAGAATCAGTGGCCTTAGTGAATGTATCTGAGATGGAGAGATTTGTTTCCAGTATGAGTATCAGAATTATTATTTTAGCTAAAATTCTGAACATTCTTGGTCTCTTTAAGGGATGCCAGGTCTTTCGGCTGTTGTCTGACATATTGCTTTTAGGTCAGATCTGATATCAGAGAGGGATCTTTTGGGATCCTCAGCTTTTGCACAGTGGCTGAGATGTATCCAATTGGGGGGCTTTCCCTCCTTCAAAACCTTAATGGAATGAGTTTTGGCTTCCAACACTTCAAACGGACCCTTCCCCTTTGGAAGACTCCAGTGAACCCTAAAGGGTTTCTGCCAGATCCAATCCACTGGCTTCAGTTGTAGATCTCCTTCCTCCAGGTCCCTCTGAAGGATTTCCGGCACCTGGTGAGTGAGAGTTTGTGCAATCTTATTCAAGGCAGAGATATAATCTGAAAGATCAACTCTAATGTCTTCAAGGGAACCGTCCAGTTCTCTAAATGGACCAGATGTGCTAGGTCCAGGCATCAACCTTCCGGTCAATACCTCATGAGGGGAGAGACCTAAAGTCTCGTTAGGGCAAGATCTCATTGCCATCATCGCTAATGGCAATGCATCAAGCCACTTCAGTTTTGCCAACATCCTCTTGAGTGTCCCATTGGCTCACTCAACCAGACCTTGCGAAGCAGGATGATACTCAGAACCAAAACTATGTTTGATGCCAAATAAGTCTTCCACTGTTTTCAAGTCTTTGTTAGAAAAGTGTGTACCATTATCAGACCTAATGCGCCTAGGAAGGACAAACCTAGGTATCAACCACTTAATCACTTCCGCTGCCGATTCAGTTCTAGTGTGAACAGCCTCAACCCACCTAGAAAACACATCCACAAACACCAGTATGTATCTCAAACCTTTTACCCTGTTGTCAAGTCCCATGTCTGTGAAGTCAATAACAATCTCCTTCCATGGTCCACTAGGGGGCGGAAATGAACCCATCCCCACTTTGAGGGTAGCTCTAGGATTGTACTTTTGACATGCCTGACAGTCCAAAACAGTCAGTTTAGCCACATCATTCAAGTAGGGATGCCACCAGAACCTTTCAATTTTCGACATCATTTTCTTGTTGGAAACATGACCAAGATGATGACTCTCTTGCCACAAACTCGTTAGTATTACCGCTGGAGCAATAAGTCTCCCATCACTATGCCTCCAGAGTTTACCCACTTTCACAGCACCTCTGTTCAACCACAAAGATTTTTCTTCGTGACTGGCTGAAGACTGCAACTGTTCAACTGTTTCTTCAGAAATGGCGGAAGAAACCTCCCCCTGAAGGACCGGTAAAGCAACCATCAAATTAGCACGATAGCTAGCCGCTAGCTTAGCGGCCTTGTCAGCTTCAGCATTACCTTTAGAAACCACAGAAGTCCCTGATTGATGACCTTTGCATTTCAATACTGCAACCTCACGTGGTGATGATAAACCCATCAAAAAGTCATTCATTTCAGAGAGATGTTTAATTGGAGCCACTGTGGCTGTAACAAACCCTTTCCTCTTCCAATGAGGAAGATCAATATAGACAGCATGATGCTGAGTCAGTATAGATATTAGCAGTTTTTCCAGAGGCCAAAAAAAAAGAATACATTATTTCCTGTGGCTCCACCCATTCATTCCTGTAGACCCTCTGCAATGGCTGCTCAAAATCCTGACCCCTATGAAGAAGCTAAAGCTGCATTATCACGCCACTGTGTCACAGATTTTGATACAGATTTGAATACATCAAAGACAATGGTAAAACAATGTCCTCAGATAAACAATCAGATGATATCTGATATTCAAGCTCCACTTGTCACCATGGTTTCTGGGATGCTTGATTTGGTTAGCACTAATGACAGAAACCGAAACCTGAGAAAGTGGTTGAAAGCCGAATTCCAAGACGCAGAGTTGACTGAGGAAATGCCAAATCAGGATCCGACAAGAAATATACGTGCCCAAATGTCAGCTGCAAATACTTGTAGTACTCCCGCAGGTAAGGCTGAGCAAGCCTCAAGGGACCAGCTATGTGAGTTAATCCCACCTGTTGCATTTAGTTCGCTTCACATGACTGCACATGATGGTTCTCCAACTGCAAAATCGGAAGCATGTGACTTTGTTGAAGGTGATCCTGAAAATGAAGATTTTCTGGCGCCAGTAGTTACCCAACCTCCTAGAGGTGCAAAGTCTAAGACTCGAATAAGCCGAAACGTGAATATAATTTACGATCACTAAAAGAGTATGCAAGGAACCCTTCCCGTGGTACTCCTCAAATGCCCATGGTTTCTTTTCCTAACAATCCTACACAAGCCCTATACTCTCCTTACACTCGTAAGGATTTGCAGTCAATAGTGGAGAATATGCCTCCTCTCTCTCAGGGAGGTGCACCTTGGACTCGTAGCATTGAACATCACACTATGGGCGACAAACTGTGTATGAGAGATTTCCGCATCATCACTTCCAGGGCTGCTGGCGCAACGGCTGCAGCTAATATTGAACAGGAAGCAAATACTCAAGACGTCAATCCTGACGATCCTTTCGAAGTATCACCGCGTGGCTGTGTATAATGCTATCAGACGACAGTTTCCTGTCTGCTTCACTTCTGCTTCACAACTTTCTAATCTGCCACCGAAGCCAATGGAGGAACCTGGAGAGTACATACACCGGTGTCTCCAGATGTGGCAAGACTTAACTGGAGCTGAACCTCGCCATGATCAGTCCACCCGAATAGTGTTCCGCATGAATATGTGTTTACTATGTTGCTTTCTCACCAAATTTAATCTTTGTGTGGCACTATAGGGATGATAGTTTAGCATGCTTAGTTTATAATCAGATTCGCGATTATTTTGAAATCAGACTTGTCTTTGTTTTAAGCATCATTATTTCATGATGCAATCAGGGGGAATGTAAGGAAATGACAACTTTACTGTAATCAATCATCTAGATTTAACACACATTTCAAATAGTCACTTGATTAACTGATAATCTTATATATTTAATTCATGTTAAATAATCATGGTCTTGCATTGCATTCACTTAAACTAAACTCAAACTACTCAGGTTCACATCCACAGGTCAGGTCACACACACAGAAAGATTAAACAATCCCAGATTCCCAGCAAGTCTCTGGACACCTGTGTGAGAACTCACACTGAAAGACACAACAGGCCAGCAAGTCGCTGGGAACAGTTTCTCTCTCTAGAAAACAACAACCTTTGGTAAATTTCCACTACGACCACGTGCGACGGCCATCTTAGAATCAAGTGTTTACAGTTACTGACCAATCCTACATTCAGAATTGACTAGAGGCGTTAACCTGAATATTCTACTATAAAGATCCACCGTTTTGTGAGATCTTTGCGTTCTGGCATTCGAAGACGTCTGCGATAGATATCTCTGCTTGCTAGCGCCCATGATCACGTAAGTTCTTATCTCTGACTTTTGCATAATTCACTAAACAAGCATTTTTTCTCTTGAACTCAATACTGTGTCTGTCTTTCTTATCCACCACCACGTACGAGACTGGGGAGGGGTCGGTGTTCGAGGAACAGAGAAACCCCTAACAGTACACACCAGGAAAGCTGTGTCACAACGTTGGTTTATAAAAAGGTGTTTTTTTTCCCGGTTTTTACAACTTCTCATTCTGCTAACATTTCCTTGAGTTCACAGTCATTTTTTTCAACTTTATTGAATGAAAAAAAAATGTTGAGTTTTTTTCTGGACTTTTCAAATTTCTGTAACATTTTAGTCTTTAAGCATTTTTTCCTCCTGTTTTTAGAGACATTTTGTTACATTGTTATTCCTTTACAGACTTCAAACTTCAGAAACTCACAATTTCTCCAACATTTATTCGTGGTCACATGGTCTGCTGGGACTTGAACTTAAGTATTTGAGTCTTTTTCACGTATTTTTCTAGACATTTTTTCAACGTTTTCAATGATAAACCTTAACTCTTTTATTATTATTATTCTCTTAAGACGTTAATTGTTGGTCTTATTAATATATGTTTTCACCTGATCCACTAGTACATGAACTTGGCTCTTTTTTCTTGTTACTTTTTCGATTGAAAAAAATGTTTTTTAATTATTGTTGTTTTTGTTATTACTGCTTTTATTGTATTACTATTTACATATTCATCTTGTTATTTTGATTATATTTTAGTATTTATTATTGTTTTAATGATTGTTGTTTTATTAATACTCAAATAGCCAATCATTATTATTGATTTTATCGTATTATTGTTTTATTATTTTATTTATCTATTATAATATGGTATTCATTATTGTTTTATTATTTTATTTATCTATTATAATATGGTATTCATTTTTGTTTTATTATTTTATTTATCTATTATAATATGGTATTCATTATTGTTTTATTATTTTATTTATCTATTATAATATGGTATTCATTACTGTTTTATTATTATATTTATCTATTATAATATGGTATTCATTATTTTTTATTATTTTATTTATCTATTATAATATGGTATTCATTATTGTTTTATTTATATATTATAATATGGTATTCATTATTGTTTTATTTTTTTTTTATCTATTATAAAATGGTATTCATTATTGTTTTATTTATATATTATAATATGGTATTCATTATTGTTTTATTATTTTATTTATCTATTATAATATGGTATTCATTATTGTTTTATTTATATATTATAATATGTTATTCATTATTGTTTTATTATTTAATTTATCTATTATAATATGGTATTCATCATTGTTTTATTATTTTATTTATCTATTATAATATGGTATTCATTATTGTTTTATTATTTTATTTATCTATTATAATATGGTATTCATTATTGTTTTATTATTTTATTTATATATTATAATATGGCATTCATTATTGTTTTATTATTATATGTATCTATTATAATATGGTATTTATTATTGTTTTATTTATATATTATAATATGGTATTCATTATTGATTTATTATTTTATTATCTATTATATGGTATTCATCATTGTTTTATTTATATATTATAATATGTTATTCATTATTGTTTTATTATTTAATTTATCTATTATAATATGGTATTCATCATTGTTTTATTATTTTATTTATCTATTATAATATGGTATTCATTATTGTTTTATTATTTTATTCATATATTATAATATGGCATTCATTATTGTTTTATTATTATATGTATCTATTATAATATGGTATTTATTATTGTTTTATTTATATATTATAATATGGTATTCATTATTGTTTTATTATTTTATTATCTATTATAATATGGTATTCATCATTGTTTTATTATTTTATTTATCTATTATATTATGGTATTCATTATTGTTTTATTATTTTATGAATCTAATATAATATTGTTATGTCTCGTGTGTCTTTCTTGGTGTTTCCTGTTTCTGTGTCTGAGTTCCCTTTCCGGTCCCTCCCCCTGCTGATTGTTATTGTCTTCACCTGTCTTGTTTCCTGCAGCTGCCAGTGATTGCTGGCAGCCTTCATAGTCTGCTCACTCCCCCTCAGTCTTTGTCGGTAGGTCACACTTGTCGCTCCCTGTTCATCTAGTTCGTGTTTCACGTTTTAGACTCCCTGTTCGAGATTGTTTTTGTTTCGCCGGTTTTGACCCCTGGTACGTCTTCTAGTTTCTCTGCCTGCCTGTGCCCTTGACCTGTTTTCTGGATTTCGTACCTGTCGGATGTATTTTGCCTGGACTACCTGTGACGATCCCTCTGCCTGCTGTCAATAAATCTGTCAAGTTTGACAACCAGACACTTTCTGCGCCTTGGTTTCCTTCCGCACCCTGACAAATATGGTATTCATTATTATTTTATTTATCTATTATAATATGGTATTCATTAATGTTTTATTTATCGTCTTCCGGTGAGCCTTTGATCGGCTGCTTGAACATAAGCTCCTGCAATAATTGACAAAAACAATCGTTTTAACGACTACTTGTCCGGATGTTATGCTCATATCACTAAAGATATGTCTCAAGCATCTATGATCGGGATGCTCTTTTCAACATCAGAGAGTCGATGGAGGATTATAATCGCGGCCGTTTCCAACGTCCGGTGAACGTGTTTCCGGCTACGCTTCTCATCGACTTGGACTCTGTGGAATATCGTTTGATCTCTCGGGTACCGGGCGATTTCCACAAGCGATCGAGTCGGTCTGGAGTACAGGTCCGGATGAGACGCGCAGTCGCGATCGCTCGGAACAACTCGGACGTCATCGATGTTTGATCGACATTCCTCTCGCTGCAGAGCATGACGACACGTCAGCGCTGCCGTCTGTCAAGACCTCAACGAAAGTTGGTAAGATTATTTCATTTCCACTCTTTAATTCGGCTTTTACTACCGAGTTGAACGTGAGTGACAGCTGGTACCCACGTGACCGCTGTTCGCTTCAAAATAATTCACTTCTTTTGAGTCTCAGATGACCTTGGTTGGTTCTACAAGACCTTTCTATTGTGTGTCAATCTGCCGCCCGCCTGGTCCTGCGGCGGTGTTCTTGAAAGACTTCAGTGACTTCTTATCTTCCATTATTCAAATGGAATCTGTTCTTATTCTTGGAGACTGTAATCTTCATGTTGATGACGTCACATCTTGTTCTGATAAAGAACTTTTAACTTTAACTGAAGCCTTTAATTTTGAGCAACATGTTTCTGAACCCACTCATCAAAAAGGCCACATTTTACACTTAGTTTTTACTCTTGGCCTGGACATCTCTAATGTATCTGTACATGATGTCCATCTGAGTGATCATTCTCTTGTCTTGTTTAACCTGGACTTCATCCCTGAACCTAAGCCTTTGAAAGTTAGGTCTCAGAGACGTGTCATCTCAGCCGATACTGCAGACAGTTTTTCTGCTATGTTTGAACGTCTTTCCTTTGACTGCCCAGACGTGGACAGTTTGATTCACTGTTTCACTGATCATTGTGTTGAAATACTGGATCAAGTGGCACCTGTTAAATCGAACTTGAAAATTCATAAAAAACGGTGCCCTTGGACAAATGAAGATCTCCTGAGTCTGAAGAGACTTTGTCGAAGGACTGAGCGTCTCTGGAAGTCCACTAAACTTGAGGTGCACAGACTTCACCTCAGGGATCTGAAGACTTCTTACAATGAGATGGTAGAAACTGCTAGATCTGATTACATCAGAAAACTGGTAGCAGCAAATAAGAAAAACCCCAAAGTGTTGTTTGACACGATTAATTCTCTCGTGTCTCCTGCTCCTCAAATCACGCTTGTCTTCTGTGAAGCTGACAACAATGCATTGTTGAGATTTTTCATTGACAAAATTAAATTGATCAAAGAGAAAATCTCTCCCCCTTTGTTTGGAACCCCTACTGCTACCCCTTCACTGCTGTATCTTTGGGTGATATTTCGGCACTAGTGAACAAGATGAAACCCTCCTCTTGCTCAGATGACGTCCTTCCTTGTAGGCTTTTTATCAAAGTATTTGATGTAATTGGCCCCTGGGTTACCAATATGGTGAACCTCTCCCTTTCCTCAGGGGTTTTTCCCAATGCATTTAAACATGCCATTGTGGAGCCTCTGCTCAAAAAAAGAGGCTTAGACCCAACTGACCTCAGTCATTTCAGGCCTATTTCTAAGCTCCCTTTCTTGTCCAAGATCTTGGAGAAGGTGGTGTCTGAGCAGCTGTTCCTGGATCAGAGCGACATCCATGAGAAGTTTCAGTCTGGCTTCCGTAAACATCCCTCTACGGAGACAGCTTTATTGAAAGTGTCCAGTGACACCATGATGTCGGCTGACTCGGGTAAATCCACTGTTCTGGTTCTCTTGGATCTGTCCTCAGCCTTTGATTTCAGAGCAACTTTATAAAGTAATGAGTGTAAAACATGGTCATGATGAGAAGTTACTGCGTCTTGGAGAGAAGAACATTTACTTGAAGTTAAACTCTTAGTGAAGGTAAAGTTAAAAAACTTAAGTGTGCGAGGGTCACTGCTGGGTCACACAATCCCTGAGAGCTTCTGCTGCAACAAAGGGAATATGAAAGCGTGACATCAGGGCCAGTGTGACCCTCACACAGCAACACTTGACGCCGCTTAGAGGATGTGGATGTAAATCAGCAGCAGCCGAGTGTGTCGCCTTCGCTCCGTCACTGCAGGATTTACAGTCACTTTGAGGAGGAACAATGAAAAGATTCCGTCCAGGTTCCATGCAAACCTCTGTGCTTGACCAATCACAGCAGAGTGCGTGTGGTTATGATCAACAAGAAACAGTGTTTAGTTTCCTTCTAGTGGTAGTTTCACAGCTTGAATTTAAGTTTGAATCGAATAATCTGACAAGATTATTATATTATTATAACAACATTTATATATATTTTTTATTTTTTATATATAATGTTTTTTATGTATTTTTATTGGAATTATAATAAAAAGATATGTTGGAAGTTACTGTATCACTCAAAGTTACTTCTGAGACTTATTTTGCTGCACCGTAAATAAACTTGAATGAGTCCACAGAAAGTACGACTTACTCATGTATCCCTGAAGTACTACACACATCTGAGGATGTCCCTGTAAGTAAGAGTGTGTCTTTGTCAAGATTGTGTTGATACGTATCACAATACAAGGATACGATATAAAGTGATATATAGTGATAGTGTAGTAAAAGGATATATTTGTAGTATTGTCCAGTACTTGACTCTGGTGTTGTGATAGTGTAGTAACAAGTATATATTTCTAGTACTGTCCAGTACTTGACTCTGGTGTTGTGATAGTGTAGTAACAAGTATATATGTGTAGTATTGTTGAGTACTTGACTCTGGTGTTGTGATAGTGTAGTAACAAGTATATATGTGTAGTATTGTCCAGTACTTGACTCTGGTGTTGTGATAGTGTAGTAACAAGTATATATGTGTAGCATTGTCCAGTACTTGACTCTGGTGTTGTAGTATTTACAGACCACATGACTCTTGACAAAGTCGTAACTGCTTTCATTTGTTTTCAAACCAAAATATGTACAAACATCAGCTTTAAAAGCTGCTGGACTCACTGTATCCTCTCGTCCTCAGTCATCATTCTTCCTTTAGCTGTGGAGGACGTAACGACTGCTGCCATCTAGAGGTCGGAGGTTTAATTGCAACTAATAAAAAAAAAGGTTACATCATTTACTCTTCAATAGTTTGTTGTAAAATTATTTTTTAAAAGTTTAAAAAAATGTAAAAAAAGCTTCTGAAACATTGAACAGGTGGTCATAAGCGTTTGTGTAGTGAAGATGTCCTACCCTTGCTGTCTGTGACCTCTGACCTTCAGGGAGACGTCTCGCTCGTTGATATTCGACTGCTCTCCCCTGATGGTAGACCTGTATCTCTAAAGTCTTTGACTTTGACTTCCCAGAATCTTCATTTAGTCTCAATGTTGCTCTGTGAGTGGTATGTTTTTTACTGGAAAACTGTCAGGTTAATTCTAGAAATAACTTAAGCGAGAACTGTGTAGTATTGATAGTATTGATAGTATTGAAGTGTAGTAAATATAGGGTTACATTTTAACAGAACGACCAGCACTATGGTTATTACAAATATTACAATGTAATATTTTAAGAATATACCTGGAATAATGGAGCACCACCTTTGAGTCTTAGTCCAAAGGAAACTATTACATTTACGTGGATAATAATTAATTAAGTGGCCTTAATAATAATTATGAAACACTAGTTTAATAAATCAATCTCATTTACTGAAGTCACTACTTGTTGTCGTGATTAATGTTCTTTACTGAGTAAGAGGCTTCTAAATTGATTATACAAAAATATGAAAAGTTTTAAAGGCAACTGACGTACTTTTTATAGGATTTATTGACAGAAACAAAGAGAAGAGGAAGAACAGTTAAGAACAATGGAATGGAACGATGATGCTTACTTTGATATCATGGAAGGAACAATAATAATTACTCAGAACGTAACGGACTTGAAGGCTTTGATAATGGTCAATTTCTGGGAAAGCTTTACAACTTATCTTAAGCTAATCTTGCGACCTCGGATCAATTTGAAAAATCCAAACACATCAACCAATGCATGAGTGACAATGTTACAGTTTCTTACGTCGTCGAGAGGAGAGAGGAAGGAGTGATGATGACGAGGAGGTTAAGGTGAGAAGGAGGAGGAAGATGAGCAGCAGCAGGCTCAAGAAGCCGAGGCCCTGGATCCAGTTGTGTTTTGGAGTGACTTGGCAGGGACCACGGTGCAGACGGCGTGGCGGCTGGAAGCGCTGACGTTGGGGTGCTCTTGGGTCTTGACTTTAAAACTTCTTTTATTTGACGTTATTGAAAGATCTGAGGCTCACACATAATGCTAACTTATCCTAACTTTCCAGCTCTTTCTAAGGATCAGTATGATGTCAAACATTACTTCTTATGAAAACACAATATTGAGATGTATGATGTATGAAAATATGTTATTGAACAAGAAGATGACATTTAATCTTCTGAAAGACATCTTGTGGTTCTCTGAGGTCATTCTGGTTCTCCGGCCATGTGTGGCTAATGGCCGGCCTTTAGATAGCAGAAGATAGATGGGGGAGGGTCTGCATTCAAAAGTCGTAAAACGAGGACTTTGGTGTTTTAGTGGAAGCAAAATCAAACATGAAGGACTTCACTACACTAGAGTTGCATTTTAGAATCTATTTATTTATCTGACCTTTTGTGGAATCACCTCCTTTGCTCTGCAACCATCCCGACACAGCAGACACTCAAGCACACACACACACACACACACACACACACACACACACACACTCACTCACTCACTCACTCACTCACTCACTCACTCACTCACTCACTCACTCACTCACTCACTCACTCACTCACTCACACATACTCACACATACTCACACACGCACTCAAGCACACACAAACACTCGCACACACACACACATACGCACACACTCACTCACACTCACACACATACGCACTCAAGCACACACAAACACTCGCGCACACACAAACACTCGCGCACACTCACACACATACGCACACATGCACACACACACACACACACACTCACTCACACTCACACACATACGCACTCAAGCAAACACAAACACTCGCGCACACTCACACACATACGCACACATGCACACACACACACACACTCACTCACACTCACACACATACGCACACATGCACACACACACACACACAATCACTCACACTCACACACATACGCACACATGCACACACACACACACACAATCACTCACACTCACACACATACGCACACATGCACACACACACACACACACACACACACACACACACACACACACACACACACACACACACACACACACACACACACTGAGTCAAGAGAAGGTGGTGAGACTAAGAGCATCGGCAGGATCTCAGGAAGAGGATCGCCCACCTGTGGACCCGGGAGCTCCTGGGACTGCTTCCTCTGGACCACTTTGATTGGCGGCAGGTGCGTCGCAGCAGAGACCAGGAAGTTCATGAGGATGTCCTCGCAGTTGCACGAGCGGTCCACCAGAGTTCTCAGGGACTGGGGCAGGTAATGAGTGAACAGGTAGTGGTAGTACCTGCGAACATATCCAGAGTTTGAAACATGTTACCACAGTCCTATGAAACTGCTGTTCTCAGAGCGAACACTAGAGGTCGCTTCAGACTCACAGACTTCTTGTCCAGTCACATCAGAAGTTCAACCTTTAACGTCTGAACATTTGTTTCTTTATTATTCAGTAAACCATAAAAGCAATCGATACAAAACTACTTCCAACCTTTTGAACTTAAAAAGATATCTTTTTATTATAGAAACTTTAGGATTAAAGAATTAATGTTTTACGATATTAAGGCTTAAACTAAAAAAAAGATGATTCAATAGAAGAAAACGGTTCAAATAAAGGAAAAATCTTTAAATGCATTTTTTCTTGAACTAAATATTTTGTTTTGAAAAAACTTTTTTGTATTAATTATATTGTTTTTGATCAAAATCCACTTTCTTTTAATATATTTTTCTCATTGTGCAACTGATGTGTTTGATTGACTTTTTAATGTTAGTAAACAGTTTGTGTCATTATTTTTATTTATTTTATTTTATTTATTTTCTTCTGTTGAATTATCTGTGAAATCATGGTTTATTCTTGAGATTCTTCTCTTAATGATGATGTTTAAGTGTTTGAACAGTTTATAAAACGCTTGATGTGTCAGTCGTGGATCTTATTCCTTCCGTGATGAGCTTCTTTCATGTCAGAGTATGACGTGATGATGGACTAGAGCTCAGATGATGGAACCCTGGATTCAGGATATGTTCACCCTCGACATGGTGAAGAGAGAACCACACGTTGAGCTGGAGCGACTTTACTTTCAGCCTTTTTTGAACTCTGTGGCTCTGATGAAGGTCGAGCTGACAGCAGCACATGTCGAGCGTCTGTAACGGAGACTATTGAGACTTTTCTGGACGAACAACAGCTCCACGTCGGCCTCAGATGGAAGAAGTTCTTCAGGTGGTCACCTGTGGTAGAAGGGGGTCCCAGAAGTGGCTCCTGGGCGGGTAACCCACGATCCTCTCGGGGAAGCTCCTCCACACCAGGAAGGCGAAGTTGACCTGAACGACAAGAGTCAATCCTGAAGCTCCTCCTTCTCGCCATCGTGTCCACAAACCTCACTGGTCAGCAGAACCGTGTCCTCGTCCAGGCTCAGCACAGCTTCCGTTTCTATGGCAACGTGAGGTAGAAACCAACTGGAGGCCTGCGACACAAACAAGTCAGGACGGGACATGAGCGACACACCTGTCACAGAGAGGACGAGATTCTTACCTTCCGTCTGCCGTCCGTCACCGTGAGAGGAACCAGCATGAGCGGCCACTTGCTCCGACTGGGCAGAGCTTTCTCACTGTTCCAGATGATGATGATCTGCAGGAATGATGTCAACGTTCAATAACATCCCAGAAAACTCAGGTTATAAGAGTCTATTATTTATTACTCGAGTTTATGTTGGTGTCTGAACAAGAAGGATCTGTCTCACCTGCAGTTCAAACAAAACTCGGCAGCGAGAATTCTGATTCGCTCTCGTCGAAGAACTCCCATTTCTTCGATCCGTAAAACTCTTCACCTTTCAAAGTCCATATGTATCAACACTGAAAAGAGCAGTGCAACGTTCAGAATTCCCGCAAGGTGGCGTACGCCCGATTCAGCTGGTTCGACCATGTGGCGGCCCTCAGTGACCATGTTGAGATGTTCACATCAGTTACATTAACCATCAATATTGATCATAAATTAACACACAGTAGTTACTTATTAAAGTTATTCATATGTTTTTATTCACCAAATTAATAATCAGTATTAATTAAGAAAACATAGATCATTTTATAATGAATATTATAATCTGCTATTTTACACTATTCAGAAAAGAAATGAATACAAATCCCCCTTTGGTCATTGTGGGGAAACCGTCGATGTTTATCAAGGCCAAGGTTGTTGTACGACCTTGAATGTCATCCAACTCATCTAAGATGGTCCCAGGGTGTCCATAGGGTTCCTGGCAATAGAGTCACTGATACACAGATTGATGTGTTTCACCCTTATCACCCCCTTTCCTACCATTAACCAAACATTTGGTAAAGACCATATGGTTCGTGGAATGGAGTTCAGAACATCATGTTGGTCAATTCTCTACATCCGGGCCAATGACAGGGGTGTGTCTAAAACCAGATAAAAAAAGAATAAAAATATTTGCATCACGACTGAAAGTATGCAATGAAAGGGATGAAAGAGTTGACAGAGAAGAAACAAATCACACAAAGGGGAGAAGAAAAAGAATTTAATTGTGAAAAGAAAATATTTTTTAACAAAAATAAAAAATAAAATTGAGAAAAATGAAAAAAAAAGGAAATAGATAGTTTTGTTTGGGCTTGAACTCAGAGGTGGTATGGTGTATGGAAGTTTTAGAGAAATGTCTAACTGTAGTTGTAATGTAGGTCAGGTATTATTTATTTAATTGTGAACTTTTGGTATGCTTAATTTTTTCTTTCTCGTCCTATTAATGTGATTTTGGACCCTTTGTGAATTTTTGTTCTTGTACCATTGACAGACATTTCCAAACATCTCTTTATTTAATTTTTTATTATTATATTACTTATTTATTATTTATTTAAAGTAGGGTAAGTATAAGTAGTAAAAGCAGTAGTATAATTAGTAGCAAAAGTAGAAGTAGAATTTGTAGTAAATGTATAAGTAGTATAAATAGTAAAAGGCGTAGTAGAATGAGTAGTAAAAGTAGAAGTAGAATTAGTCGTAAAACTACAAATAGAACATAATGCACAGGAGTTTACTAGTGAGTCTAGCTTTAACCACAGAGCCAGCCCTCCTGATCAACCTGTCCAACCTGTTGACACTTCTGTTCCCAACCCAACACACCTCAGAACAAAACACTGGCTACCACAGGCTGGTAGAACATGCAGAGCAGTTTCCTGCAGATTTTAAATGAACGGAGCCTCCTCAGAAAGTACAGTCTACTCTGAACTTTCTTATACACATGGTCTGTGTCAGTTAACTGTCACTGGACATGGCTTTGTCCTGGACCTCCCAAAGTCCAGCTCCTTGGTCTTTGAGGTGTTCAGCTGCAAGCGGTTCCTCTCACTCTAGTCCACAAAGTCATGTATCAGACTTCTGTACTCGTCCTTGCTGTTGTCCCTGATGCATCCAACAATGGCAGTGTTGTCAGCATACTTCTGGACGAGACTCAGCTCAGAGTTGTAGCAGAAGTCTGAAGTGTAGATGGTGAAGAGGAGAGGGGCCAGTACTGTCCCCTGAGGTGCTCCTGTACTGCACACCACAGTGTCAGAAGTGATGTCCTCCAGCCTGACATACTGTGGTGGATCAGTGAGATAGTCCGAGATCCAGGTGACCAGACCAGGGTCCACATGCATCTTTGTCAGTTTGTCCTGCAGCAGAGTGGGCTGGGTGGTGTTAAAGGCACTAGAAAAGTCCAGGATCAGGATCCTCACTGAGCCACTTCCTTTATCCATGTGGGAGTAGGTCCGATGCAGGAGGTGAAGGATGGCATCTTCTACACCGGGGGGCTTGTGCGTGCTGGACATGTGGCCTGAGATGTTTGAGGACCAGTCGCTCCAGTGTCTTCATCAGCGCCACCGGTCTGTAATCATTCAGCTCGCTCGGCCGGATCTTTTTCGGGACTGGAACTATACAGGAAGTCTTCTACAGCGTTTGTACTTTCCCCAGCATCGCTTCACCTCCTGCTTTGCTGACCTCATGGCCCCTCTGTCCCTGCTCCTGAAAGCCGCCTTCACCTTCACCGGGCCTCCACCTCCCAGTTCGACAGGCTCGTGGATCGATACGGTGATTGACCTCTAAGCTTGGCTCGCCAAACTTGTAAAGGGGCCTGGGTAGCACTTATTCCTGAGCCGTTACAACTACGGGATTAACGTCCAACCACCGCCATAAACACGAACAAGATGGCCGACTACCAACTCAGTCAACGTATAATGGTGATATACTACCACCCGGATCAGAACCAAGACTTGTTTGGATGAAAAGTACAAAACTAGATGAAACTGGATAATAAACAAGTGAAAGAGATAAAGCTGTGATCGCGACAGGTGTGGCAGCGACAGGTGTGGCAGCGACAGGTGAACAAGACTGCATTCCTTCTTCTAGAGCAAGATCGTGTCTGAACTTGTCAGAACATGTTGTGTTGTTGAACTATGTTATAAAAGTGTGAGTCAACTACACACTATGTTGCACTGATGTCTCTGACAGGACACACCTCCTCACTGACGGTTGATCAGTGTTTCCCTGAGTCTGGATCACAAGCAGCTCAGCTCACCTGGAAGTTTCACCTACAAACATGGACACAAGTCTTCAGAGCAGAGAGCTGCTCACAGGTCAGTGACTTTTTTCATGCTGCCATGTTCCCCAGCCAGAGTGTGAATGCATGAGTCAAGAGGGAGTTTGTGAGGTGAATAAATTAATAAAGAGTTAGGTGAATAGATTAACCAAGAGTATGTGAGGTCAATAAATTAATCAAGACTGAGGTGAATACATGAATCAAGAGTGAGGTGAATACATGGATCAAGACTAAGGTGAAAAAATGAATCGAAAGTGAGGTGAATACATAAATGAAGAGTTAGGCGAATACATGAATCAAGAGTGAGGTGAATACATAAATGAATAGTGAGGTGAATACATGAATCAAGACTGGGGTGAATAAATGAATCAAGAGTGAGGTGAATAAATTAATCAAGAGTTAGGTGAATAAATTAATCAAGACTGAGTTGAATAAATTAATCGAGATTGAATTGAATACATGGATCAAGAGTGAGGTGAATACATGAATCAAGACTTAGGTGAACACATGAATCAAGACTGACGTGAATACATAGATCAAGACTGACGTGAATACATGGATCAAGACTGAGGTGAATTGATTAATCAAGAACGAGGTGAATACATGGATTTAGACTGCAGTAAATAAATTAATCAAGAGTGAGGTGTATACATGATACGAGAGTGATGTGAAAACATGAATCAAGAGTGAGGTGAATACATGATACGAGAGTGAGGTGAATAAACGAATCACGAGTGAGGTGAATACATGAAAAGAGAGTGAGGTGAATAAATTAATCGAGAGTGAGGTGAATACATGGATTTAGACTGCAGTAAATAAATTAATCAAGAGTGAGGTGAATACATGATACGAGAGTGAGGTGAATAAATAAATCAAGAGTGAGGTGAAAACATGAATCAAAAGTGAGGTGAATACATGAATCAAGAGTGAGGTGAATATATGATACGAGGGTGAGGTGAATAAACGAATCACGAGTAAGGTGAATACATGAAAAGAGAGTGAGGTGAATAAATTAATCGAGAGTGAGGTGATTACAATAATCAGGAGTGAGGTGAATACAATAATCAGGAGTGAGGTAAATAAATGAATCGAGAGTAATGTGAATACATGATACAATAGTGAAGTGAATAAATGAATCAAGAGTGAGGTGAATAAATGAATCAAGAGTGAGGTGAAAACATGAATAAAGAGTGAGGTGAATTAAACAATCAAGAGTGAGGTGAATACGTGAATAAAGATTGAGGTGAATACATAAATTAAGAATGAGGTGAATAATCGAATCAAGAGTGAGGTGAATACATGAATAAAGAGTGAGGTGAATAAATGAATCAAGAGTGAGGTAAATAAATGAATCAAGAGTGAGGTGAATACATGAATCAAGAGTGAGGTGAATTAACAAATCTAGAGTGAGGTGAATACATGAATAAAGATTGAGGTGAATAAATGAAGCAAGACTGAGGTCAATACATGAATCAAGAGTGAGGTGAATAAACCAATCAAGAGTGAGGTGAATGAACAAATCAAGAGTGAGGTGAATAAATGAATCAAGAGTGAGTCGAATAAATGAATCAAGAGTGAGGTGAATAAAGGAATCAAGAGTGAGGAGAATAAAGGAAACAAGAGTGAGGTGAATACATGATACGAGAGTGAGGTCAATAAATAAATCAAGAGTGAGGTGAAAACATGAATCAAGAGTGAGGTGAATTAACAAATCTAGAGTGAGGTGAATACATGAATAAAGATTGAGGTGAATAAATGAAGCAAGACTGAGGTCAATACATGAATCAAGAGTGAGGTGAATAAACCAATCAAGAGTGAGGTGAATGAACAAATCAAGAGTGAGGTGAATAAATGAATCAAGAGTGAGTCGAATAAATGAATCAAGAGTGAGGTGAATAAAGGAATCAAGAGTGAGGAGAATAAAGGAAACAAGAGTGAGGTGAATACATGATACGAGAGTGAGGTCAATAAATAAATCAAGAGTGAGGTGAAAACATGAATCAAGAGTGAGGTGAATACATGATTTAAGAGTGAGGTGAATAAATGAATCAAGAATGAAGTGAATACATGAAACGAGAGTGAGGTGAATAAAGAGTGAGGAGAATACATGATACGAGAGTGAGGTGAATAAATGAATCAAGAGTGAAGTTAATACATGAATCAAGAGTGAGGTGAATAAATGAATCAATGTGAATACATTCGATTTTTTCCTTTATTTAACAGGGACACTGCACAGCTTAGCATAGTACTTTAATTATCTTAAAAACAGGTTTGGTATAATTTGGTGCTGCTATGTCTTTAATTCTTGCACCAAATGTATGTGATAGATTCTGCACTGACTCAATAAAATAATTATTAAATGCAGAGGTAATTTCATTACAATCACTGGTTAAATTTCTATGTATTTTCAATTTATGTCCAGTTACCTGATCCGGCTCTCTCTTTGTGAATTCATTAATGTTCCTCCACATCAGTCTATTTCCCTTTCCTTCTTTGATAATGTCCATAAAAAAAGTTGGCCTTTGCCTTCTTTGGTTCATTCACTCATTTGTTACGAAGTAAAAACTCGTCCATCATTAATTGATTTAGTGCTGTTTTCACAAGTTGTCATTGAACCAAGGCAGGTTGACCTTGGGGTGTCCATTTCTGAACGTTTTGGTGTATTTTTCTTTAATTCTATTTATGGCATCTAACAATGATTCACAAGAGGCCTCTATATCATCTGTGAGTAGAACATCACTCCAATCAGTTTGGCTTATTTCTTCCTTAAATGCATTCATGTCCCGTTTACTTATTCCATAGTAATGTTTAATTATCTCTTGCTGGTAAGTAAACCTGTTTTTTGTCAACTTCCTTGCAACATGAGTCATATTGTGATCCGACAAGCCAGTGAGGAGATAATAAGATTCAATGATCCTCTCAGGCTTGTTACTGAACAAGTTGTTACATCAGTCAGTATCAGAGAGTGAACACATGAATGTGTGGTTGAGCAACAACATGTTGTTTGTACTGATGAGGTTTTATTATAGTATCAACAACACAATGATGACGAGTGATGATGCTGTTGTGTTTGTGTGCAGGTGTGGACACAGAGGAGGAAGATCCTGCCTCTAAACCTCCTCTGGGTGAAGACCATGACAGTCAGACCAGAGCTCAGAGGTGAGAAGATCACGTCTCTGTCACACCTACAAATACTGGAATCTTCTTCTCACTGAAACTTGTGTGTGTTCAGATCAAAGCTACGTACATCTGCTGGACCTGGACCTGGACCTGGACCTGGACCTGGACCTGGACCTGGACCTGCTCCCAGCTGTGAGTCTCTGAAGAGTGACAGATCTATAGGAAGATCGATTGACTTCAAAGGTGAACAGAAGCATCAGAGGTGAGAGACAACAGGAGCAACATGACATCTTCTGGTCAGATGGTGAACGACAGAAGTGTTGATCAGAGTTGTGTCTCTTTCAGGATCTACCAGGAGAAACAAGAAGAGTCTGAACTCAACTGTGAGTCTCTGAAGAGTGAAGCATCAATGGCAAATCCTATTGATTTCAAAGGTGGACAAGAGTCTTCAGGAGACAGGTGAGGTTTTCTTCTCTCTTTTCTCCACTGATACCAACTGCTCATGAACTGTTAGTCAAAAGTGCTGCAGACAGTCGTGAAAGAAAGTCAACATCCAAGAGAAGAAGCAACAAACTGAAGCCATGAAGTCTTGCTCAGATCATTGGTGACATTGTAATAGTAGAACTTATCGACTACCTGATGTTCTTCACAGAGAGGATCAGCAGGTCTCAGATGTTCTCCAGTGTGTCCAGCAGCATCAGACAGATGTGGAGTCCACGATTCAGGTACGTTCTTCAGCCTCACCTGCGAACTACAGCAGCTGCTTCTGCATGCTTCATGAAGCTCTGAGTACTGGACACCTGCATCTGTCAGCTTCACACTTGAGCTGTTCCTACATGAACCAGAAGGTCTGGTGTGGCTGAGACTCTTGTTTGGTTCTGGAGAGAAGATGAGATTTAAATTGAATTTTTCCTTCTATGACGTCAATAAGAGACGTAATATCACGTCCTGCTCGTGAAGAAAGTTGAGACCTGCCTCTAGTCACATGTGTCCGTGTGTGTTTCAGCTGCTGGAGGAGAAGGTCATGACCCTGGTGAAGGAGGAACTGGAGAGAGTGAAGAAGTTTCTCAGACCAGGTGAGCAGAAACAACTGGATGATAAGGAAGAGGAGGAGTCGAAGTGTGAAGAGGAGCAGATGAGGAGCAGCAGAGAAGCTTTCCTGAAGATCATCCTGAACTTCCTGAGGAGCATGAAGCAGGAGGAGCTTGCTGGTCGCCTGTGGGGAAGTAAGAGGATTTGAACCTTCAACCTGCTGAATATGACGTCTTGAAGTAAATTTGTGATGGAAGTTCCTGCAGCTGATGAGAAGATTGATCTTCTAGAATCTTGAGGTTCATGTGACTTCTCTTCTTCAGGAAGTCATGCTGGAAAGCGTCAAAGACGACTGAAGAGGAGCCTGAAGAAGAAGTTCCACAGTGTGTCTGAGGGGGTCGCTAAAGCAGGAAACTCTGCTCCTCTGAATCAGATCTACACGGAGCTCTACATCACTGAGGGGGGCACAGACCAGGTCAACCAGGAGCACGAGGTCCGACAGATCGAAGCAGCCACCAGGAACCAGACCAGACCAGAAACTACCATCAGAACAGAAGACCTCTTTAAAGCCTCACCTGAGAGAGACCCACCAATCAGGAGCCTGCTGACGAAGGGCGTGGCTGGCATTGGGAAGACCCTCCTGACACGGAAGGTCACTCTGGACTGGGCTGAAGACAAAGCCCACCAGAACTTCCACCTCATGTTTCCTTTCACCTTCAGAGAGCTAAACCTGCTGAAAGAGAAGAAGTTGAGTTTGATGGAACTTGTTCATCTTTTCTTTCCTGAAACCAAAGATCTCAGCAGTTTTGAAGGAATCCAGGTCCTGTTCATCTTTGATGGTCTGGACGAGTGTCGACTCCCTCTGGACTTCCTCAACAGTCAGGTCCTGACAGCAGTTACAGAGTCCACCTCAGTAGACGTCCTCCTGACAAACCTCATCAGAGGGAATCTTCTTCCCTCAGCTCGTCTCTGGATGACCACACGACCTGCAGCAGCCAATCAGATCCCTCCTGAGTGTGTGGACATGGTGACAGAGGTCAGAGGGTTCACTGACCTCCAGAAGGAGGAGTACTTCAGGAAGAGGTCCAGTGATGAGGAGCAGACCAGCACCATCATCTCTCACATCAAGACCTCACGAAGCCTCCACATCATGTGTCACATCCCGATCTTCTGCTGGATCATTGCCACAGTTCTGGAGGACATGTTGAAGAGAGGAGAGACAGGACAGCTGCCCAACACCCTGACTGAGATGTTCATCCACTTCCTGGTGGTTCTGTCCAAAGTCAAGAAGCTGAAGTACGACGGAGGATCTGGGACAGACACAGTTTGGGATCCTGAGAGCAGGAAGATGATGGAGTCTCTGGGAAAACTGGCTTTTGAGCACCTGAAGAAAGGAAACTTGGTCTTCTATGAATCAGACCTGACAGAGTGTGACATCAACATCACAGCTGCTTCACTTCACTCAGGAGTCTTCACTCAGATGTTCAGAGAGGAGAGAGGACTCTACCAGGACCAGATGTTCTGCTTCATCCACCTGAGTCTTCAGGAGTTTCTGGCTGCTCTTCATGTTCACCAGAACTTCATCAAGTCTGGAGTCAACTTGCTTGATTCACAACAACCATCCAGACTGTCAAGAATGTTTAGCAACAAACTTCCAATCGAAAGGTTCTACCAGAGAACCATCAATGAAGCTGTAGAAAGTCCAAATGGACATCTGGACTTGTTCCTGCGCTTCCTTCTGGGTCTTTCTCTGCAGACCAGCCAGAGTCTCCTGACAGGTTTGTTGACACAGACAGGAAGTAGTTCCTGGACCAATCAGGACACAGCAAAGCTCATCAAGAAGAAGATCAGTGAGAATGTGTCTCCAGAGAGAATCATCAACCTGTTCCACTGTCTGAATGAAGTGAAGGACACTTCTCTGGTGGAGGAGGTCCAACAGCAGCTGAGATCAGGACGTCTCTTCACAGATCAACTGTCTCCTGCTCAATGGTCCAGCCTGGCCTTCATCTTACTGTCCTCAGAGGAACATCTGAAAGTGTTTGACCTGAAGAAATACTCTACCTCAGAGGAGGTTCTTGAGAGGCTTCTGCCGGTGGTTCAAGCTTCAAATGAAGTTCTGTAAGTGGATCATTGAAACATCTCTGATATGAACCATGAATGTTTGATTTCCTTCTTCATTTTATTCAGGCTGAGAAACTCCAACTTCCTTTCTCTCTTCATGGTCTTTTTTCACGTTGTTTTGTAAATCCATCATTTTCTAAAGTCACTTTTCAACTTATATTTGAATTTCATGAGCAAACACTTGAACATGTGTCGTGGACACAAACACACAAACAGGGAATGAACAACTGTATGTTTCTCCCTCAGGCACAGACAGGGTTTATTTTAGGATTGTCCCCAAAATCCAGCGTGAAAACGGAACATAAATGAAGAAAATGAAAAGTTTAACCAGTGTTAATAGAACAGAAAATAACATTCAGAAACAACCTCCTTCAAAAATAGTCTCCAAACTTGACTCAAAAGTTGAAAGTAATTGAGTGCATGTGAAGCAAACATGGAGAAGAAATGAAGGTGAATGTGACGGAGGATGATTGAAACTCCATCTGTGTCACAACATAGATCCACTGGATCCAAAGATGGAGAGAATTCACCTTGAATTTTCTAACTGTAAACATTCAAATGAAGACAACAATGTTGAGAGAGTGCAGGAGTGTGAGTGACAAACACACACACATTGTTTGAGCTTGTATTACCTGCAACACCTTCACACTCACACCTGACACTGTTATGAATAAAAACTTTGTAAACCTGTTCATATTGAATTTAAGGTTAAAAAACAAATAGAATAAATTGACTGAAGTGAATCTTCACGATTGAATCAGTGTCTTGATTAAATTGAAGATATTTTTACTCTGGAAAAGAATTAGACACAACAATTGAGAGAAAACACACAAAAACACAGAGATAAGTAAGTGAATAGAAAAAGAATCAATGATGTGTTATTATGATCAATATACATGTAACAACCTTTTATTTTCATTTGTCATTGTTGTTTGTTTTGTGACTCTTTTTATTTTTCCTTATGTTATCTTGTGTTTGTTTCTCATATAAACACAAATCAATCCTCTTGTTGACGACACTCGTCTCTTTCACAGGCTGAGAAACTGTCGACTGTCAGAGAGAAGTTGTTCACTTCTGTCCTCAGTCCTCAGCTCTCCGTCCTCTAGTCTGACTCAACTGGACCTGAGTCTCAACAAACTGAAGGATCCAGGAGTGGAGCTGCTGTCTGCTGGACTGAAGAGTCCACACTGTCACCTGGAGACTCTCAGGTCAGAACATCATGTCTTCAGCTTCAGAACATGTGAAAGTCAGAGGTGAGACTCCAGAGAGTCAAAGTTGAGTCTCCAGTGAGTTCTTCAATGAAGCAGATGATTCTAAGTGACCTCAGTCTTCAGCAGGTTCTCACACTTGAACTTGATTTGTTCTTCTGCTGGGTCGTGCTGTTCAGTATGTTGACACATATTTACTGATCTCAGATCCATTCAAACACATTTGAGAGACTCTTGTGATGTCATCACTTGTTCTGTTGCTAGATTTCAATGCAGGGTAATGTTCATGGTGATGTGAGCATGTGTGATGAACACATCAGCAACTGTATGAAAAGTCAAACATGTTCTTCTTCATCACAATATTCATCAGTGTCGTCTCACATCCTGCTCATATCTTTCATTTCAACTCATCTCTGTGTCACCAACTCACTCCTTCTTTCTCTCTTCATGGTTTTTCTTTCACCTTGTTTTGTAAATCCATCATTTTCTAAAGTCACTTTTTGAAATAACATCAACTTTTCATTTGAATTTCATGAGCAAACACTTGAACATGTGACGTGGACACAAACACACAAACAGTGAATGAATAACTCTGTATTATTATTTTATTTATTTATCCTTTATTCATCCAGGTTAGTCTCATTGACATTAAAATCTCTTTTACAAGAGAGACCTGGACAGGATGGACAGCAAAACACAGTTACACATAAAAACTATTTCATACAGTATTAAGTCCATTGGTACAATATCAGAAAAAGATAAAAGATTACTGACTAAAAACATTCACACTTGCTGATAGAGTTCGACGTCAAATTCCTGACAACAGCATTGAATTTGTTAAAAGTCACTAGATTCTCAAACTTGTGCTGCTTCTTCAGCTTCTTCCACGATGACGGCGCAGAAATCTTAAAAGCTGTTTTACCCAGTTCAGTACGAGCTGGAGGAACATTCATAACCTATAATCTCCTTGTAGATACAAACATGCCAATGACTAAGTCGTCGCGAAGAGAGCGAAGGCCAGTGAACTCTTGAGTATAGTGTGCAGTGATGGGTTAAGGGTCTTCAGTTTGTCATGAACCTCAAGGCTCCATGTTACACAGTGTCCAACATCTTTAGACAGTGAGCTGATGAATTCATGTACAACACATCTCCAGAATCAAGAACGGTCAGGAAGGTAGCTTCGACTCGTCGTCGAGCCTAACCTTAGTTTCAGTTTATTTACCAGGTTTTGTATGTGAATTTTAAAGAGATGTGGTCATCAATCATAAAACCCAAGTATTTGTGAAAATACTCCTCAATTGAAGGACCTTGGGAAGTTAAAATATTGTGATTTATCTCAATCTTTTTGTAATTTGAAAATACCATAAGTTTGGTCTTATCAGCATGGAGAACAAGCTTCAGTTGACAAAGCTGAGCCTGCACTTGATCAAAAGCACGTTGCATGAACTCAAAAGCCTTATTAAGTGAGGATGCAAAACAATAAATTTCGGTGTCTTCCGCATAGAAATGGAAAGATGCTTTCTGGACATTTTGTCCAAGGCTGTTCATGTACAGGGTAAATAACAGTGGTCCTAAAACTGAACCCTATTTTTACTCTGGAAAAGAATTAGACACAACAATTGAGAGAAAACACACAAAAACTCTGAGATAAGTAAGTGAATAGAAAAAGAATCAATGATGTGTTTATCACGATGGAACTGAGAAACCCAGGATACAGGTACTGGAAAACGGTGACGACAAGACAAGGACGTGACAGAGAGTGGAGGCTTAAGAACACAGGGGAGCAATCAGCAGCAGCTGGGGGCGGGACTAACAAGACACGGCTGGACCAATCACTACTCAGACAGGAGGAAGTAAGACTAGCACAGACACAGAAGGGAGCGGATTTCACAATAAAACCGGAAACACAAGGAGGAACATGTAGACTCATGACAGTGTTATTATGATCAATATACATGTAACAACCTTTTATTTTCATTTGTCATTGTTGTTTGTTTTGTGACTCTTTTTATTTTTCCTTATGTTATCTTGTGTTTGTTTCTCATATAAACACAAATCAATCCTCTTGTTGACGACACTCGTCTCTTTCACAGGCTGATCAACTGTCGACTGTCAGAGAGAAGTTGTTCACTTCTGTCCTCAGTCCTCAGCTCTCCGTCCTCTAGTCTGACTCAACTGGACCTGAGTCACAACAACCTGAAGGATCCAGGAGTGGAGCTGCTGTCTGCTGGACTGAAGAGTCCACACTGTCACCTGGAGACTCTCAGGTCAGAATATCATGTCTTCAGCTTCAGAACATGTGAAAGTCAGAGGTGAGACTCCAGAGAGTCAAAGCTGCGCGTGGATCACTCGTCTTTTATTTGTAGGATTCTGCACATAAATCAAAATACTGTTTGAGGATGGATCGCTCACACACTCGTTGCTCTCGCTCTAGAAACACCACACAATAAGTTAAACGCTAAACAATTAAAAAAACACATACAATAAAACTGCTACTAAACAAAGAACATAAAATATGACAATTGAAAGAAAAAGGTGTTTCTAACATATTTTTCTACACTAATGCTCACAGAGCATCTCCTCCTCCTACCTCATCGCAGTCCTCGAGGCCATAGACATATTTACATGGACGCCGCATCGACTGCTGCCGCCCACTAGAGCGGTGTGTATACAGGGCGGCCATCTTGGTACAGTGTCACTCGCTCCTACAGTGCATTAGGTCTATAGAGGAATGATGTGTTTACACTATCACTAATCGCTCATTTGTCAAGAGGGCAGAACCCGATCACCAACAGCAAGAGACATGCCCCTAGCTCTGCGGGTAGATTTTGGCCAATTTGAGTAGCTTTGGCTAACTCCTGCTTCAACCGAGACACAAAGTCATGATGGTCAACAACAGTGGAATCAGGGAGAGCATGCTGGAACACAACATCAACAGGTTATCGTGGTGTCCTGCCAAACATGAGGAAAAAGGGTGCGAACCCAGTCGACGGGATACCTGCTTAGCTTTTGAGAAATGATCAGTCACAACAAGTACATCCACGCTTTGATTGACAGATTTCTCAGCAGACCATGTTTAGAATGTTGTCCTGTTCTTGCAGTCTGGCTATTTCACTTTTAGTTAATGAGTCAGACTGAGTGATGTCCACAAGTTGAGGAAGAGGAGGTTTTGTGCCTTCTTTCTGGCTCATTCCACCGGAGATTTGTGCTCCAAAAACGGCTGATAATTCTTCAGCTGTCAAGGAATTTTGTTTAGTTTGTCTAGTGCAGGGGTGGCCAACCAGTCAGAGCCTAAGAGCCACATTTTTTTACTCTGTTACCGCAAAGAGCCACATCATACACACACACACACACACACACACACACACACACACACACACACACACACACACACACACACACACACACACACACACACACACACACACACACACACACACACACACACACACACACGCATCTCCGGACGAAAATGCAGTGTGAATGCTGAGCAGCATTCACACAATTGGTAGTACCGTATGTAGTAGTAGTGGAATCAGTAGAAGTGTAACTGGTAGTGGAAGAAGTAGTTGGATTAGTAGTAGTGGAATTAGTAGTGGAAGTAGTTGTGGAAGTAGTAGTAGTGGAAGTAGTAGTGGAATTAGTAGTAAAAGTAGTAGTGGAATTAGTAGTAGAAGTAGTAGTGGAATTAGTAGTGGAAGTAGTTGTGGAATTAGTAGTAAAAGTAGTAGTGGAATTAGTAGTAGAAGTAGTAGTGGAATTAGTAGTAGAAGTAGTAGTGGAATTAGTAGTAGAAGTAGTAGGTTACAGTGGAAGGAGTTGAAAGTTGAGTTGAAGAGTACCCTCATTGAAATGAACAGGGGAAAAGGGTAGAAAAAGAGGAATAAAAGAAAGAATGGAAGAGATAAAAGAGAACTTTTCCACAGACTATAAACAAACCATATATATAAAGTCATATGTCACCTCTGGGTTTTGAACCCAGGACCTCAGTCATCAAGAGCGAGGTTCATACCACTAGACCATCAAGCCATGAAACAAATGACATTTATTTTTTGATATATCTTTACAGTATTAAGCAATGGTTCCTGTTTTTTTGATTTTGTCTTTGAGTTCTTCATAGGTTCTAAAAACATTGTTGTCTCAGTGCATCAGTGAATCTGTGATCCATCGCAGGGTCTGGTTGAGGAAGTCATGTGTTCGTTTATCCACGATTGCTTTCACCTGATCAATCGTGTCATCTTGGTCTTTGTTCAACAAGTAAACCTGGACGCTCTTGTTTTCATTCATCAACTGTTTACTTCTGCTCCAGGTTCTTCTAAAAGCACATTTTTCCTGCTCCAGCCACACTGTACTTTATTATTGATCTGTTTTTACTTTCTCCACTAGAGTATTACTTCAACTGTAAAGTGTCTTCAGATAACTTTGTCATGATAACACACTTTTACAATTTACACAATTAAATTATCATTATTATTATGAATTACTCTTAGTACTAGTACTTGTAGTACTATAAGTACTCGTAGTAGTATGAGTACTCATAGTACTAGTACTCATAGTAGTACTAGTACCCGTCGTACTAGTACTAGTAATCGTAGTACTCGTAGTAGTACTAGTATTTGTACTTCTCATAGTAGTACTAGTACGTGTAGTACTCATAGTAGTACTAGTACGTGTATAAGTACTCGTAGTAGTACTAGTACTTGTAGTACTAGTACTCCTAGTAGTACTAGTATTAATTGTAGTATTAATTGTATTTGTGGTACTCGTAGTAGTACTAGTAATTGTAGTACTCCTAGCAGTACTAGTATTTGTAGTACTCCTTGTAGTACTAGTACGTGTACTAGTATTCTTAGTAGTACTAGTATTTGTAGTACTCGTAGTAGTTCTAGTATTTGTAGTAGTACTCGTACGTGTAGTTATACTACGAGTGAAGGAGTAGAGGATTGAAAAAGTGGAGGAGTGAAGGAGTAGAGTATTTAATGAGTAGAGTATTGGAGGAGTGAAGGAGAGTATAATTATTAGTATAACTATAAGTTTAAGTATAACTATAAGTATAAGTTAAACTATACTTATAAGTATAACTATAAGTTGAACTATAATTATAAGTATAAATATAAGTTTAACTATAATTATAACTATTAGTTTAACTGACTGGCGATCCTCAGTTTCTCATATTGACTAGAGGGGACACGGGGGTACTGCAGTCTGAAAGGCTTGTCGTCCAAACAGATTCTATATATACATATTCAGTTGCCTCAACACAATCCATTTTGTGTTTTGAGAAAGAACCATAACTTGGTTCTGACTCTGGTTCTGCAGCAGCATCTTTTCCAACAACCCCAGCAACCTCTCCATTGTAGAAGAGTCTTGATCAACTGGCTGCTGTCTCTCAGGTGGTTCACAGGCTGCTGTAGGTTAACTTCAACTCTATCCATGTTCACCTCTTCACTATGTTTGGCTGGTGTCTTCAAACTAGTCTATGAAATTCATCCAACTCGTCCTGCACTTCACGGCTGACCATTTATCCAAAGGATGGACCGGAATGTGAGCCAGATCTGGGTGATCAAACATTTGCCTTGTTCCCACAAGCAACCTGTGGCGACTGCAGCAGCTTTATTGAGGCGAAGCCAGTAGTCAAACGGGTCTTCATCTGTGAGAGTTGAACGAAAGGCACCATGAATATCGTTCGGAAGAAAAATGTTTCCTCAAGAGACCATACACAGCGTGAGGACGGCGTGCAACATCTATCTCTCCATTTCTATCCCAAACTTCACTCTTTAGCTCGAGCCCTTAAATGTGTGAGAATTTCTTCGACCCGACTCTCCAGTTGAACATCACGTTTCTTGAAATAATCTTCCATCAACTCGAGCCATTCTTCCAACTCAACTTTGTCTGAACATCCCCACGGAAAACAAGAGGAGCCTTGAGTTCTCTTTGTGTTTCGTGTCTAACATGAGAGAATCTAGAAATGTCCGTTGGGAAGTGACTTGAACCATCATGGGCTCCTGAGCTGTTGTGTGGGGCTGATGGAGGGGCTGTCGTCCTTGGATGGGATACCATAGTCTCAGCTCACTGTCCTCCATATGTTGAACTACATCAGTCATTTGGTCAGTCATGTTGGCATTAGCTGAAGGTTGATAGTAGTCCATGTATAGTGGAAGTAGTCGACTCCTTGATTGTCAAACACACACACATTGTTTGAGCTTGTATTACCTGCAACACCTTCACACTCACACCTGACACTGTTATGAATAATAACTTTGTAAACCTGTTCATATTGAATTGAAGGTTAAAAAAACAAATAGAATAAATTGACTGAAGTGAATCTTCACGATTGAATCAGTGTCTTGATTAAATTGAAGATATTTTTACTCTGGAAAAGAATTAGACACAACAATTGAGAGAAAACACACAAAAACACAGAGATAAGTAAGTGAATAGAAAAAGAATCAATGATGTGTTATTATGATCAATATACATGTAACAACCTTTTATTTTCATTTGTCATTGTTGTTTGTTTTGTGACTCTTTTTATTTTTCCTTATGTTATCTTGTGTTTGTTTCTCATATAAACACAAATCAATCCTCTTGTTGACGACACTCGTCTCTTTCACAGGCTGAGAAACTGTCGACTGTCAGAGAGAAGTTGTTCACTTCTGTCCTCAGTCCTCAGCTCTCCGTCCTCTAGTCTGACTCAACTGGACCTGAGTCTCAACAAACTGAAGGATCCAGGAGTGGAGCTGCTGTCTGCTGGACTGAAGAGTCCACACTGTCACCTGGAGACTCTCAGGTCAGAACATCATTTCAAACAAACACAAACACACACATGGATGTAAACAGTGAATGGATTCATGTTTCTTCATGAAACCTTTTTCACTCTGAGAAGGATTTGAATGACTTTTCCTCGACTCATGAACTTGGTTCTAGAAGTTGATATTTCATGAACACAACAGGAAGGTGAAGAATATTTCAGGTCATGTATAATATTTCAAGTCGCACAACACAAGTCGCACAACACAAATCACAAAACACAAATCACACAACACAAGTCGCACAACACAAATCACAAAACACAAGTCGCACAACACAAATCACAAAACACAAATCACACAACACAAGTCACACAACACAAATCACAAAACACAAATCACACAACACAAGTCGCACAACACAAATCACAAAACACAAATCACACAACACAAGTCGCACAACACAAATCACAAAACACAAGTCACACAACACAAGTCGCACAACACAAATCACAAAACACAAATCACACAACACAAGTCGCACAACACAAATCACAAAACACAAATCACACAACACAAGTCGCACAACACAAATCACACAACACAACTCACATGACACGAGTCACACAACACGACTCACACAAGTCACACAACACGACTTACACAACACAACAAGAGTCACACAACAAAAGTCACACAACACGACTCACACAACACAACAAGTCACACGACAAAAGTCACACAACATGAATCACACAACACAAGTCACACGACACGAGTCACACGACAAAAGGCACACACCAAAAGTCACACATCAAAAGTCACACCACAAAGGGCACACAACAAAAGTCACACATCAAAAGTCACACCACAAAAGTCACACCTCAAAAGTCACACCACAAAAGTTACACAACAAAAGTCGCACAACAAAAGTCACGCAACAAAAGTCACACCACAAAAGTCACACAACAAAGTCACACAACAAAAGTCACACCACAAAACTCACCCAACAAGACTCACACAACACAACTCACTTGACACAAGTCAAACAACACAAGTCACACAACACGACTCACACAAGTCACACAACACGACTCACACAACACAACAAGAGTCACACAACAAAAGTCACACAACGCGACTCACACAACACCCCAAGTCACACTACACGAGTCACACAACACGAGTCACACAACAGTACTCACACAACACAAGTCACACAACATAAGTCCCACAACACGAGTCACACAACCCAAGTCACACTACACGAGTCACACAACACGAGTCACACAACAGTACTCACACAACACAAGTCAAATAACATGAGTCACACAACAGGTCAAAGTGGAGTTACACAACACCAGTGTGAGTGGAGTTACACAACACCAGTGTGAGTGGAGTTACACAACACCAGTGTGACTCGAGTTACACAACACCAGTGTGACTCGAGTTACACAACACCAGTGTGAGTGGAGTTACACAACACCAGTGTGAGTGGAGTTACACAACACCAGTGTGAGTGGTTACACAACACTAGTGTGAGTGGAGTTACACAACACCAGTGTGAGTGGAGTTACACAACACCAGTGTGAGTGGAGTTACACAACACTAACACTAACACTGACATTAAACACAAACACACATCAATCCTCTCACAACAGTGAGTCATGTGATCATTTATACATCAAGTGTTGAACTGATGAAAACTTCATTATTTCATGTGTTGATCAAGTTGATCCTGATTGAAATCAAAGTCTTCAAATGTTCACACAATCATGTGATGATCTTATGAACGTCAAGAGTTCAGTGTTTCCTCCAATCAAGGCTTTCAAGTCAAAATAGAGAAAAAGTCTCTTGTTGACGTTTCCGTCTCTTTCACAGGCTGATCTGCTGTCGACTGTCAGAGAGAAGTTGTTCACTTCTGTCCTCAGTCCTCAGCTCTCCGTCCTCTAGTCTGACTCAACTGGACCTGAGTAGAAACGACCTGAAGGATCCAGGAGTGGAGCTGCTGTCTGCTGGACTGAAGAGTCCACACTGTCACCTGGAGACTCTCAGGTCAGAACATCATGTCTTCAGTTCTTCTGATTTAATGAAACTGTTTCTCCTTCATTACAGTCTGTCAGGGTGTAAGATCTCAGCAGGAGGTTGTTCTTCTCTGGCCTCAGCTCTGACATCTAACCCGTCCCATCTGAGAGAGCTGGACCTGAGCTTCAATCATCCAGGAGGACCAGGACTGGAGCTGCTGTCTGCTGGACTGGAGAGTCCAGACTGGAGGCTGGAGACTCTCAGGTATGGACGGAGCAGCAGAACTCACTGACTGAGCTCCAAAGATCTTCAGACTGAACATGTGATCAGAAGCAGAGAGATGTGAGTGTGTGACGCTGCTCAGACTCTTCATCTGAACTGAGCACATGAATCCAACTCTCAGAGCTTCTCCATGTTCTCCTGCTGGACACCAGTGGAAGAACAAGGAGACAGTGGAGACTGAGCGAGTGTTTCTAGATCCATCTTTGTTGTGGTCAACACAGTCATGAAAGAACGTCCACTTAGCATCTGAAGTCAAATGAATCTGATCTTCTCAATGTGTCCTCCTCCAGGCTGGATCACTGTGGACCACAGAGGTTAACATCTGGACTGAAGAAGTGTAAGTTTGATTTGATTGATGGATGAGAACTCCTTGACTCTGTCAGCTTCTAGTGGAGCAGTTGTGATGTTGAGATGTTGTTACACTTGAATCTGCTGATGGAGCTTCATCAAGTCCAGGATGATGGTGGAGATGAACACAGAGATGTTTCAGGAACATGAAGAAACATCATGTTAGCTACATGCTAGTTTAGCTGCTGACTTGATATGGACACACTGGTGTCAATCAAATGTGACAAGATGATTCTGGGATGTTCCTCCTGGTTCTTCTCTGGAGGTGGTCCCAGTCTCAGAAGACTGTTGACTTCACTTTGATGATGATCTCCACTAGATGTCAACAAACAGAGCAGCCCTCCCTGGCTTGCTGGGACACTGAGTCCATGATTGTGTTGAAGAGAAAGTTCTTCCACCATCATCACCTCTCGTGTCTTCTTCTCTCAGACTTCCGTCCACTCTCACTGGACCCGGACACAGCACACCGGCGCCTCCTACTGTCCAACGACAACAGGACGGTGGAACTTGTGACGCAGGATCAGGATTATCTGGACCATCCCGACAGATTCCACCGGTGTCTTCAGGTGATGAGCAGAGAAGCTGTGACTGGACCATGTTACTGGGAGCTGGAGTGGAGAGGAGGAGCTTCTATCGCACTGACTCTCAGAAGAGACGGAGGGAAAGAAGACGAGTCTGAGTTTGGACAGAACCGTTATTCCTGGAGTCTGAGCTGCTCTGATGATGATGGATATAAATTCTGTCACGATAAGAAAGAAACTGTCATCAAGAGTCAAGAAGTTTCTCACAGAGTAGGAATGTTGATGAACTTTATTGAACCTGGATATTTAAACTTCTTCAGTGTCTCCTCTGATGAATGGAAACCCCTCCACACCTTCTTCACCTCCACTGAACCTTTGTACCTGGGATTTGGACTCACAGAGGTTCCTGGTTCTGGTTCCTCAGTGTGTGTGTGTGACCTGAGTGTGTGAGTGTGTTCCTCCAACACACGTGTGTTGCTGCTGTCAATCATCATTAAAGTGCTGACAGTGATGATGGAAGAAATCTGCTCCTGAAACAAACGTGTTGATCTGAATGTTGTTGAAGAAACTCTTTCATCACTTGTTGAGTCGACTGAAGACTTGAAGTTCAGTGGAGCACGTGTCACTTATGATGTTCATCATGATGTAATAAAACATTTGGTTTAAAACTTTCAAGAGACTCAAGGTCACTTCACAATAAAAGGTTAGAAAGAAGGTCAGACGGGTATATGTGAGGTCAGACAGGTAGATGTGAGGTCAGACAGGTAGATGTGAGGTCAGACAGGTAGATGTGAGGTCAGACGGGTAGATGTGAGGTCAGACAGGTACATGTGAGGTCAGACGGGTAGATGTGAGGTCAGACAGGTACATGTGAGGTCAGACGGGTAGATGTGAGGTCAGACAGGTACATGTGAGTTCAGACGGGTAGATGTGAGGTCAGACGGGTAGATGTGAGGTCAGACAGGTACATGTGAGGTCAGACAGGTAGATGTGAGGTCAGACAGGTACATGTGAGGTCAGACGGGTAGATGTGAGGTCAGACAGGTACATGTGAGGTCAGACGGGTAGATGTGAGGTCAGACAGGTACATGTGAGGTCAGACAGGTAGATGTTAAATCAAACACCATGATTTTGTGAATCTATTGAGTTGATTTTAGAATCTATTTATTCATTGAACCTTTTGTGGAATCACCTCCTTTGATCGACAACCATCATTTCTGACACACACACACACACACACACACACACACACACACAGACTCGTGGCTCCAGAGACAGTCCTCCAGGGTCTGTCGTCTGGTCCAGCCTCCAGTCCTGTCTCCCATGTTCACGCTCTCTCCAGGTCCTTGTACTTCTTGCGGAACACGGACACCTGGTCCTTGAAGAGCACCGGGTCCAGGCGCAGCTGCGAGTGCACCAGAGGCATGTAGCCAAACCAGCTGAAGGTGTTGATGCACTCCTGCCGCTGACTGAAGTGCTCGGGGTTGACCCAAGGAACCGTCCTGGTGCCCTGGTGAGCCAAGAGAAGGTGGTGAGACTAAGAGCATCGGCAGGATCTCAGGAAGAGGAGCGCCCACCTGTGGACCCGGGAGCTCCTTGGACTGCTTCCTCTGGACCACTTTGATTGGCGGCAGGTGCGTCTCATTCGTCTCTTTGTCATTCATTTGTCTTTCATAACAGAAGCCGAACTCTAACCCTCTCTTTGTCTCTTTTTCCTACTTCCAGGATCTCCTCACACTGGTGCACTTCTGAAGGGTCAGGGGTCAAACTATTGGGACAAATCAATTTCAAAACACGATTTAATGTGTTTTTGTGAATTTTGTCATGTAGTTTCTATGTGTGTACTAAGAGTGAAGTTTGCCTGATGTCTTGTCAAAAGTACTGCAGTAATTATAAAGTACATGTTCAACATATGAAATCATTTGAAAGAATCACTTTCTTCTATCAACTCCCTTTTTTCACAGTGTCTCCCACAGATCCTAAGATCCTCTACTGTGAGGATTAATATTGAGCTCAACATTACCACGTGTCACACCTGAGGAGGAACTACACTTTACACATTCGTCAACCTTACGTTAATCAACCATTTCTTGGTTTCCAATGACATTCATCTGAAAAAAGGAGGAGAAGTTTGTTTTAATAGTGTGTTTGCAAAGATTCTTCAAACGATCGTCCACGTGTCACTTTTGACCTGAAGATCTGCAGGATCATGTATTCGCGTCAAACGGCTTCGTTCACCAATATTTATTGATGCTGATGACGTCGAAGACATGGTTTCTGTGGAATATTAAAACTTTCGGTTTGGTCTAGTACACGTGCCACGAATCTTCTTAGGTGGGTAAGATATTATTCTGAACCCCCGTTATATTATAAAGTACATATTTACCTGTCAGTCTGCCAAGTATCTTCTGAATCGATCGATTCGCACGTCGTTTTTTTTGGAGCCGTTTCCTGTTGGAGTCGCACGAGTCATGTTGACATTTTCCGTCACTTCCGCCTGATTTCATGAAGTTCATCAATTCAATACGACGTCACTTTGCTTTATGTATCCACTGTTTTACATTTAAACAAATGATACTTTTGTTTCAAGACTGTTGAACAGATGCTCGTGGATCAGGTGTCGTTGCAGATCTTCAAGCTTCACACATGTGCATGAAGACCAAAGACATCACAGTCGCGTTTGATGCCACGACCCAGGAAGGTGTTCTCATCGCCAGTGAGCCCCACAAAAGATGTTCATGTCATCGCCGTTGACCAACTTCCTGGGGGAACTGCTGACGATTATGCCGACCATGTGGGTTCAGCAGTTGACGGTCTTGCCTCTGAATATGCAGATGACCAGCATGAAGATGTTGAGACGGTCGACAATAATCAACGTTTCAAATTCAAGGACGGATCGAGTGGCAGTAAACCAGTACACGAGAGATGGGGTAAAACTCTCAAGGAGTTAAACTGCCATCTTCACCCTCTTGATACCAGTTCATGTCCATCCACTTTAAAATCCCTGGAAGTGAACAAAGTTCTTTGGTAAAGACTGTCTGGCAGGTGATCTAGTACTTCAGATAAATAAGGTACAAGTACAGAAAGGGTGACCCAAAGGGATGCTCTATATTTTTAGAAAATAAAGGCCTACAGGTATAATACCTCGTCACCGTGGTGATAGATCACACTTCTTCATATCGCCGGTAAACTTCCTTCATGTTTTTTCTACTGCAACTGTGTCATGTGGTGGTTTGCAGGCGTGCATTAAGAAGGACTTTTAAACAATTTCCCGAAGGAGACCTCCTGAGGGATCAATAAAGTTTTACCTTACCTTACCTTACCTTACTTTGAAAACACACACACACACACACACACACACACACACACATACTTACTTATGTCCTTTTTGGGGGCGCGCCTCTCAATACCCCCCTTCGAGGACAGACCTTTCTGAATGTGTTACAGAGATGCTGGCAACACGAAAACATTACAAAAAAATTCCTGACTATGAAAATCAGTTGAGATTTTTGTTTTCAGCCTCTTTTGTCCCATCAGTGTTTTTACCTTGAGATTGGGGACAAAATAATGTTAACGTCCATTGTGGGGACTTCAGTTACACACACAAACACAGACTGATAAATGTCCCTTTTGGGGTCCTCGCTGTCCTTTGGGGACATTCAAGGTCATGACCTGCACATTCAGATCCTAGTGATGAAATATGATGTTCGATGGAGTAACACTGGTCTATAGTATGATGTTTGATGGAGTAACACTGGTCTACAGTATGATGTTTGATGGAGTAACACTGGTCTACAGTATGATGTTTGATGGAGTAACACTGGTCTACAGTATGATGTTTGATTGAGTAACACTGGTCTACAGTATGATGTTTGATGGAGTAACACTGGTCTACAGTATGATGTTCGATGGAGTAACACTGGTCTATAGTATGATGTTTGATGGAGTAACACTGGTCTACAGTATGATGTTTGATGGAGTAACACTGGTCTACAGTATGATGTTTGATTGAGTAACACTGGTCTACAGTATGATGTTTGATGGAGTAACACTGGTCTACAGTATGATGTTTGATGGAGTAACACTGGTCTACAGTATGATGTTTGATGGAGTAACACTGGTCTACAGTATGATGTTTGATGGAGTAACACTGGTCTACAGTATGATGTTTGATGGAGTAACACTGGTGTACAGTATGATGTTCGATGGAGTAACACTGGTCTACAGTATGATGTTTGATGGAGTAACACTGGTCTACAGTATGATGTTTGATGGAGTAACACTGGTCTACAGTATGATGTTTGATGGAGTAACACTGGTCTACAGTATGATGTTTGATGGCGTAACACTGGTCTACAGTATGATGTTTGATGGAGTAACACTGGTATGATGTTTGATGGAGTAACACTGGTCTACAGTATGATGTTCGATGGAGTAACACTGGTCTACAGTATGATGTTTGATGGAGTAACACTGGTCTACAGTATGATGTTTGATGGAGTAACACTGGTCTACAGTATGATGTTCGATGGAGTAACACTGGTCTACAGTATGATGTTTGATGGAGTAACACTGGTCTACAGTATGATGTTTGATGGAGTAACACTGGTCTACAGTATGATGTTTGAAGGAGTAACACTGGTCTACAGTATGATGTTTGATGGAGTAACACTGGTCTACAGTATGATGTTTGATGGAGTAACACTGGTCTACAGTATGATGTTTGATGTAGTAACACTGGTCTACAGTATGATGTTTGATGGAGTAACACTGGTCTACAGTATGATGTTCGATGGAGTAACACTGGTCTACAGTATGATGTTTGATGGAGTAACACTGGTCTACAGTATGATGTTTGATGGAGTAACACTGGTCTACAGTATGATGTTTGAAGGAGTAACACTGGTCTACAGTATGATGTTTGATGGAGTAACACTGGTCTACAGTATGATGTTTGATGGAGTAACACTGGTCTACAGTATGATGTTTGATGGAGTAACACTGGTCTACAGTATGATGTTTGATGGAGTAACACTGGTCTACAGTATGATGTTTGATGGAGTAACACTGGTCTACAGTATGATGTTCGATGGAGTAACACTGGTCTACAGTATGATGTTTGATGGAGTAACACTGGTCTACAGTATGATGTTTGATGGAGTAACACTGGTCTACAGTATGATGTTTGATGGAGTAACACTGGTCTACAGTATGATGTTTGATGGAGTAACACTGGTCTACAGTATGATGTTTGATGGAGTAACACTGGTCTACAGTATGATGTTCGATGGAGTAACACTGGTCTACAGTATGATGTTTGATGGAGTAACACTGGTCTACAGTATGATGTTCGATGGAGTAACACTGGTCTACAGTATGATGTTTGATGGAGTAACACTGGTCTACAGTATGATGTTTGATGGAGTAACACTGGTCTACAGTATGATGTTTGATGGAGTAACACTGGTCTACAGTATGATGTTTGATGGAGTAACACTGGTCTACAGTAGCATCATCTGTCCTATGATGACGTGTCACAAAGTTATATATTGATAACTTCAACAATGTCAGTCGTGATCCCAACATACCGTGATAAACGTCTGTCCTATTGTATCACGAATACCTGTCAATCACAAAAGACTCTCCAGACCAGTGATGCAGGTCCAGAGACTCAACATGTCTCAGTCGCACCACAATGAACATCTGCATGAAATAATAACAAACACACTTTTGCTTTTCACTTGTGTTTTAGGAACATGATGACATCATTCAGTCGACATATTGACTTGAGAACGATCAGGTTTCAATTTGAAATTTTTTTTTCATGGTCTTGCTAACAACATGATAAGTGATCTAATCTACAACAAGACCCGGCTACATAACAAACAAGGGCTTTGGGAAAAAAAAACAAAAGTAACATAAGCGTCTAAAATAAGAAACACAACCAGTAGCTATAGTGAGTTCTTAGAACAAGTCTGTCTCTTTAGTGACACGATTCCTGACATCATTCTTTACTCCAGTCCAGGTTCTTAGAGTGACGGCTCTGCATCGATGCAGTTCCTGCAGAAGATCTTTTGAGGAACCTTCACTTGTGTCGTTCACTGCAGGCACCTCGCTGTCTTCACACTTTCATCTGGAGGCAAGACCTCCGTCATCTGGGAGGAAAAAATAGACTAAAATCAATTTTTAAAGTCCATCCAAAAATGATTTCACAAGCTCTTCTTTCTTTTAGTAGTACTGTTAAAGTACAAGATCATGAAGGCCATCATGAAGCCATCATTTCCATTGATCATTAAATTGCCTAAGTGGAAAAAGGAAGCTCTGAATATGCATCTTTATTTTTACCACAATTTAAAACATATCCACAGTACAAGAGTGGATGGTTTTGCTGCACAATTACTTGAAGGGGTCAGTATTGAGCAGTAAGACCAGGGGCCTCATGTACTAAGAAGTTCGTAGATCTTCTACTAAATATGTCCGGAAACTCAAATCACGTGATCACAGCTTCAGCTGCTTTCATTCGTCAGCTTCACTTTGATCAAACGTTGTTTCACAAAAATATTCATGACTTTCGTTGACTTGAAGCATCAGAATAACTTTCTTTGTTATATTATAAAAACAATCTCATAATTCTTTCTTTTTTTCCTGAATACAGTAAAATACCGGATTAAAATATTCATTATAAAATGATGGATGTTGTCTTATTAAATACGGATCATTAATTTGGTGAATGAGAACATATTAATCAGTTAATAAGTAACTACTGTGTGTTAATTTATGATCAATATTGATGGTTAATGTAACTGATGTGAACATCTCAACCTGACTAGTGAGACGTGCATCTGCACACCTGATCCTTGCGTACCTACAGACCTGGAGGGAATTATGAACGTTATACCGCTCTTTGCAGTATTAATACATATTGGAAATGTTGCTCAGCATGCTTTTTTGTGCATAAAACTCCTCAGTACATGAGGCCCAGGTTTATTAGCTTAGATTCATATTGCAGAAAATCCAACCCAAGACTAACCTTGATTGCGAAGAACACTGGGTGGAACTGGAGACCGTGGTCGGAGGAAACTCAGCTCGTTCAAACAATATCGATGCCGAGGAACTGGTAGGAATGTTCAGCGCTGACAAACAAAGTTCAAAGAACGCATCGATGGAAAAATCATGTCATTGAATACCTTGACCAGCCGTACAAGAAACATCAGCTGGGCTGTGTGTATAGTTGGAAAGAAGCCAAAGACCCGCCGCCAAAAACAAGTCCAAGTTCGCCGTGAACTTTCAAATGGAGCAGCCATGAAGAAACAAAAGAAAGCAAACGAAAGAGGTGGAGAAGAAATTGAAAGATATCGATATAGATAATATAAAAACAATGTTTGCTTCATAATTCAGTGAGAATTCCACGGTTGACCTTTGTCGATATGTTACCTGGTTATGCAGTAGGTCGTAACATTGACCTGGTTTAATGCTGAAACCAAAGAAAAGATTGTTTACTAGGGAAGGATTGAGAAAGTTAAGAAAAGAAAAGGACAAGTAAACAATTACACTGTTGCATGTTGGGCTGAATCTTATGATTTTGCAATAGAAACGTTTCAAATAATGAACTTGGTGCTGACCTTGAGTGTGGGGCCTCCTTTCTACGCTAAAATATGTCATTTCTTTAATGGACTGACATTGTATATATTTCTTGAGAACTTTAGACGAGCATGTTTATTACAAATATATAACTTACATATAACCTGTTGATTCTTGCACCTCAGATAGAGTTGAACCTTAATGACTTGATTGCACCTATTATTCTGAAAGTATTGATGTACAGCAGCATTGTTATCGTAATAGTTATGGTAGTTTAATGTCTTTATAATCCAAAAATGTATCTAGTTTTGCATGTAAAACTGTGGAATTGAAGGATTATAAAATACAATATTTACATCATTATATAAGGGAAGCTCTTTTTTTCTGTTTATTTCTTAACTGATATTTTCCGTCGTATCCAATTCTAATTTCAAAACGTTATCAATTAAAAAGTACAAATAATACACCATAACTATGTTCCATGTTTCTGTGTATTTACAACTTGTGTTTGCTCGATGGGGGATATTCATTTGTTCTTTCTATGCATATTTTGAGTGTTTTTTCTACCTGACCATTCATCAATGAATCAATTAAAAATGATGAATATAATTAACACATTTGTTCTGTTTCGTCGTTAAGCTTTTCAATGACACCAACCTTTTCAAAAGGAGGAACAAACTTTTATAGACGGTAAAACCTCTTCACTGGTGTAACACGAGTAACGGTCCGACCGGAAACATGCAGAAAGGTTCCTAGTGAAAGCATTAAAGTTGCTGCCATAGTTTATTAAAAGACAACATAACGTTAATGTGCTCAACGAGAGCGAATAATAATCAAACTAATGACATGTTCGTCTTCTAACCTTGAATTCCCTCTTCAGTCTCCACTGCTTTATAAAAAGTCCGGCGGTTACACAGACTTCAGGTGGATATGATGTAGACACACACACAAACACACACACACTCACACACCCTGTTTCTATTTCTGAATGTTCGCTCCATTACTAATAAATCCTTTATTCTTAATGATCTTTTCACAAGAGTTAATTTGGATTTATTATGTCTTTATGAGACTTGGCAGAGAGAGAAAGAGTTTATTCATCTTAACGAACTCTGTCCAGTAGGGAGCGCTGTCCTGGAGAAGCCTCGTCTCTCTGGTTGTAGGGGAGGTCTTGCTACAGTTTTTAAGGAGAGTTCTTGCAAAATGATTAGACACAGGAATTCACTTATTTTGAGTCTCAAACGATCTTGGTTGGTTCTATAAGACCTTTCTATTGTGTGTCAATCTACCGCCCCCCTGGGACTGTGGTGGTGTTCTTGAAAGACTTCAGTGACTTCTTATCTTCCATTATTCAAATGGAATCTGTTCTTATTCTTGGAGACTTTAATCTTCATGTTGATGACGTCACATCTTGTTCTGCTAAAGAACTTTTAACTTTAAAAGAAGCCTTTAATTTTGAGCAACATGTTTCTGAGCCCACTCATCAAAAAGGGAACATTTAACCTGGACTTCATCCCTGAACCTAAGCCTTTGAAAGTTAGGTCTCAGAGACGTGTCATCTCAGCTGATACTGCAGACAGTTTTTCTGCTATGTTTGACCCTCTTTACTTTGATGACTGCCCACATGTGGGAACTTGAGTCACTGGTTCACTGATCATTGTGTTGAAATACTGGATCAAGTGGCACCTGTTAAATCAAACTTGAAAATTTAGAAAAAACGGTGCCCTTGGACAAATGGTGATCTCCTGAGTCTGAAGAGACTTTGTCGAAAGATGATGGATGGAAGTCCACTAAACTTGAGGTGCACAGACTTCACCTCAGGGATCTGATGTCTTCTTACAATGAGATGACAGAAACTGATATATCTGATTAAAACAGAAAACTGGTAGCAGCAAATAAGAAAAACCCCAAAGTGTTGTTTGACACGATTAATTCTCTCCTGCTCCTCAAATCCCGCCTTTCTTCTGTGAAGCTGAAAGCAATGCATTGTTGAGATTTTTTCATTGACAAAATTAAATTGATCAAAGAGAAAATCTCTCCCCCTTTATTTGGAACCCCTACTGTCTCTGAGCCCCTCTCCTCCTCTTGGTCCTCCTTCACTGCTGTATCTTTGGCACTAGTGAACAAGATGAAACCCTCCTCTTGCTCAGATGACGTCCTTCCTTGTAGGCTTTTTATCAAAGTATTTGATGTAATTGGCCCCTGGGTTACCAATATGGTGAACCTCTCCCTTTCCTCAGGGGTTTTTCCCAATGCATTTAAACATGCCATTGTGGAGGCTCTGCTCAAAAAAACAGGCTTAGACCCAACTGACCTCAGTAATTTCAGGCCTATTTCTAAGCTCCCTTTCTTGTCCAAGATCTTGGAGAAGGTGGTGTCTGAGCAGCTGTTCCTGGATCAGAGCGACATCCATGAGAAGTTTCAGTCTGGCTTCCGTAAACATCACTCTACGGAGACAGCTTTATTGAAAGTGTCCAGTGACATCATGATGTCGGCTGACTCGGGTAAATCCACTGTTCTGGTTCTCTTGGATCTGTCCTCAGCCTTTGACACAGTTGATCACCAGATCCTGCTAAGTAGACTGAGGGATGAAGTGGGACTGTCTGGGTCTGTGTTGGTTCTACAAACATTCATATTATTGTTTTATATTATATTATATATTTATATTATTGTATTATTCAAACATTGTATGTGTGTGTTTGTATAAGCTGGCTATTACGTCATAATGGACTCTCGTAACCTCTCGTTCGTCCAGATTTCAGAGCAACTTTATAAAGTAATGAGTGTAAAACATGGTCATGATGAGAAGTTACTGCGTCTTGGAGAGAAGAACATTTACTTGAAGTTAAACTCTTAGTGAAGGTAAAGTTAAAAAACTTAAGTGTGCGAGGGTCACTGCTGGGTCACACAATCCCTGAGAGCTTCTGCCGCAACAAAGGGAATATGAAAGCGTGACATCAGGGCCAGTGTGACCCTCACACAGCAACACTTGACGCCGCTGCGCCAGAGTGCGGAGCGTCCAGCAGATTAGAGGATGTGGATGTAAATAAGCAGCAGCCGAGTGTGTCGCCTTCGCTCCGTCACTGAAGGATTTACAGTCACTTTGACGAGGAACAATGAAACGATTCCGTCCAGGAGGCAGAAAATCTCTTCACAGCCGGAACAACACAACACAACACACAAACACATATCCATGTTTGTAGGTGAGTCTCATCAGAAACATTTGGTTGGTTTACTTTTATAAACTACCGATCATATAATATTTGTTTTTCACTACAAACAAAGGTTCCATGCAAACCTCTGTGCTTGACCAATCACAGCAGAGTGCGTGTGGTTATGATCAACAAGAAACAGTGTTTAGTTTCCTTCTAGTGGTAGTTTCACAGCTTGAATTTAAATTCAAATCGAATAATCTGACAAGATTATTATGTTATTATAACAACATTTATATATTTTTTTATTTTTTATATATAATGTTTTGTATGTATATTTATTGGAATTATAATAAAAATATATGTTGGAAGTTACTGTATCACTCAAAGTTACTTCTGAGACTTATTTTGCTGCACCGTAAATAAACCTGACACTTGAATGAGTCCACAGAAAGTACGACTTACTCATGTATCCCTGAAGTACTACACACATCTGAGGATGTCCCTGTAAGTATGAGTGTGTCTTTGTCAAGATTGTGTTGATACGTATCACGATACAAGGATACGATATAAAGTGATATATAGTGATAGTGTAGTAAAAGGATATATTTGTAGTATTGTCCAGTACTTGACTCTGGTGTTGTGATAGTGTAGTAACAAGTATATATTTCTAGTATTGTCCAGTACTTGACTCTGTTGTGATAGTGTAGTGACAAGTATATATGTGTAGTATTGTTGAGTACTTGACTCTGGTGTTGTGATAGTGTAGTAACAAATATATATGTGTAGTATTGTCCAGCACTTGACTCTGGTGTTGTGATAGTGTAGTGAAAGGAAAAAAGTGTAGTATTGTTGAGTACTTGACTCTGGTGTTGTGATAGTGTAGTAACAAGTATATGTGTAGTATTGTCCAGTACTTCACTCTGGTTTTATGATAGTGTAGCAACAAATATATATGTGTAGTATTGTCCAGCACTTGACTCTGGTGTTGTCATAGTGTAGTAACTCTGGTGTTGTGATAATGTAGTAACAAGTATATATGTGTAGTATTGTCCAGTACCTGACTCTGGTGTTGTGATAGTGTAGTAACTCTGGTGTTGTGATAATGTAGTAACAAGTTTATATGTGTAGTATTGTCCAGTACTTGACTCTGGTGTTGTAGTATTTACAGACCACATGACTCTTGACAAAGTCGTAACTGCTTTCATTTGTTTTCAAACCAAAATATGTACAAACATCAGCTTTAAAAGCTGCTGGACTCACTGTATCCTCTCGTCCTCAGTCATCATTCTTCCATTAGCTGTGGAGGATGTAACGACTGCTGCCATATAGAGGTCGTAGGTTTAATTGCAACTAAAAAAAAACAGGTTACATCATTTACTCTTAAATAGTTTGTTGTAAAATTATTTTTTTAAAGTTTAAAAAAATGTAAAAAAAGCTTCTGAAACATTGAACAGGTGGTCATAAGCGTTTGTGTAGTGAAGATGTCCTACCCTTGCTGTCTGTGACCTCTGACCTTCAGGGAGACGTCTCGCTCGTTGATATTCGACTGCTCTCCCCTGATGGTAGACCTGTATCTCTAAAGTCTTTGACTTTGACTTCCCAGAATCTTCATTTAGTCTCAATGTTGCTCTGTGAGTGGTATGTTTTTTACTGGAAAACTGTTGGTTAATTCTAGAAATAACTTAAGCGAGAACTGTGTAGTATTGATAGTATTGATAGTATTGAAGTGTAGTAAATATAGGGTTACATTTTAACAGAACGACCAGCACTCTGGTTATTACAAATATTACAATGTAATATTTTAAGAATATACCTGGAATAATGGAGCACCACCTTTGAGTCTTAGTCCAAAGGAAACTATTACATTTACGTGGATAATAATTAATTAAGTGGCCTTAATAATAATTATGAAACACTTGTTTAAATCAATCTCATTTACTGAAGTCACTACTTGTTGTCGTGATTAATGTTCTTTACTGAGTAAGAGGCTTCTAAATTGATTATACAAAAATATGAAAAGTTTTAAAGGCAACTGACGTACTTTTTATAGGATTTATTGACAGAAACAAAGAGAAGAGGAAGAACAGTTAAGAACAATGGAATGGAACGATGATGCTTACTTTGATATCATGGAAGGAACAATAATAATTACTCAGAACGTAACGGACTTGAAGGCTTTGATAATGGTCAACTTCTGGGAAAGCTTTACAATTTATCTTAAGCTAATCTTACGACCTCGGATCAGTTTGAAAAATCCAAACACATCAACCAATGCATGAGTGACAATGTTACAGTTTCTTACGTCGTCGAGAGGAGAGAGGAAGGAGTGATGATGACGAGGAGGTTAAGGTGAGAAGGAGGAGGAAGATGAGCAGCAGCAGGCTCAAGAAGCCGAGGCCCTGGATCCAGTTGCGTTTTGGAGTGACTTGGCAGGGACCACGGTGCAGACGGCGTGGCGGCTGGAAGCGCTGACGTTGGGGTGCTCTTGGGTCTTGACTTTAAAACTTCTTTTATTTGACGTTATTGAAAGATCTGAGGCTCACACATAATGCTAACTTATCCTAACTTTCCAGCTCTTTCTAAGGATCAGTATGATGTCAAACATTACTTCTTATGAAAACACAATATTGAGATGTATGATGTATGAAAATATGTTATTGAACAAGAAGATGACATTTAATCTTCTGAAAGACATCTTGTGGTTCTCTGAGGTCATTCTGGTTCTCCGGCCATGTGTGGCTAATGTCCGGCCTTTAGATAGCAGAAGATAGATGGGGGAGGGTCTGCATTCAAAAGTCGTAAAACGAGGACTTTGGTGTTTTAGTGGAAGCAAAATCAAACATGAAGGACTTCACTACACTAGAGTTGCATTTTAGAATCTATTTATTTATCTGACCTTTTGTGGAATCACCTCCTTTGCTCTGCAACCATCCCGACACAGCAGACACTCAAGCACACACACACAAACACACAAACACACACACACACACACACCAATGCACACATACACACTGAGTCAAGAGAAGGTGGTGAGACTAAGAGCATCGGCAGGATCTCAGGAAGAGGAGCGCCCACCTGTGGACCCGGGAGCTCCTGGGACTGCTTCCTCTGGACCACTTTGATTGGCGGCAGGTGCGTCGCAGCAGAGACCAGGAAGTTCATGAGGATGTCCTCGCAGTTGCACCAGCGGTCCACCAGAGTTCTCAGGGACTGGGGCAGGTAATGAGTGAACAGGTAGTGGTAGTACCTGCGAACATATCCAGAGTTTGAAACATGTTACCACAGTCCTATGAAACTGCTGTTCTCAGAGCGAACACTAGAGGTCGCTTCAGACTCACAGACTTCTTGTCGTGTCACATCAGAAGTTCAACCTTTAACGTCTGAACATTTGTTTCTTTATTATTCAGTAAACCATAAAAGCAATCGATACAAAACTACTTCCAACCGTTTGAACTTAAAAAGATATATTTTTTATTATAGAAACTTTAGGATTAAAGAATTAATGTTTTACGATATTAAGGCTTAAACTAAAAAAAAGATGATTCAATAGAAGAAAACGGTTCAAATAAAGGAAAAATCTTTAGATGCATTTTTTCTTGAACTAAATATTTTGTTTTGAAAAAACTTTTTTGTATTGATTATATTGTTTTTGATCAAAATCCACTTTCTTTTATTTATTTTTCTCATTGTGCAACTGATGTGTTTGATTGACTTTTTAATGTTAGTAAACAGTTTGTGTCATTATTTCTATTTATTTTTTATTTTATTTATGTTCTTCTGTTGAATTATATGTGAAATCAAGGTTTATTCTTGAGATTCTTCTGTTAATGATGATGTTAAAGTGTTTGAACAGTTTATAAAACGCTTGATGTGTCAGTCGTGGATCTTATTCCTTCCGTGATGAGCTTCTTTCATGTCAGAGTATGACGTGATGATGGACTAGAGCTCAGATGATGGAACCCTGGATTCAGGAGATGTTCACCCTCGACATGGTGAAGAGAGAACCACACGTTGAGCTGGAGCGACTTTACTTTCAGCCTTTTTTGAACTCTGTGGCTCTGATGGAGGTCGAGCTGACAGCAGCACATGCCGAGCGTCTGTAACGGAGACTATTGAGACTTTTCTGGACGAACAACAGCTCCACGTCGGCCTCAGATGGAAGAAGTTCTTCAGGTGGTCACCTGTGGTAGAAGGGGGTCCCAGAAGTGGCTCCTGGGCGGGTAACCCACGATCCTCTCGGGGAAGCTCCTCCACACCAGGAAGGCGAAGTTGACCTGAACGACAAGAGTCAATCCTGAAGCTCCTCCTTCTCGCCATCGTGTCCACAAACCTCACTGGTCAGCAGAACCGTGTCCTCGTCCAGGCTCAGCACAGCTTCCGTTTCTATGGCAACGTCAGGTAGAAACCAACTGGAGGCCTGCGACACAAACATGAGCCATCGGGTAAAGTCAGGACATGAGCGACACACCTGTCACAGAGAGGACGAGATTCTTACCTTCCGTCTGCCGTCCGTCACCGTGAGAGGAACCAGCATGGGCGGCCACTTGCTCCGACTGGGCTGAGCTTTCTCACTGTTCCAGATGATGATGATCTGCAGGAATGATGTCGACGTTCAATAACATCCCAGAAAACTCAGGTTATAAGAGTCTATTATTTATTACTCGAGTTTATGTTGGTGTCTGAACAAGAAGGATCTGTCTCACCTGCAGTTCAAACAAAACTCTGATTCGCTCTCGTCGAAGAACTCCCATTTCTTCGATCCGTAAAACTCTTCACCTTTCAAAGTCCATATGTATCAACACTGAAAAGAGCAGTGCAACGTTCAGAATTCCCGCAAGGTGGCGTACGCCCGATTCAGCTGGTTCGACCATGTGGCGGCCCTCAGTGACCATGTTGAGATGTTCACATCAGTTACATTAACCATCAATATTGATCATAAATTAACACACAGTAGTTACTTATTAAAGTTATTCATATGTTTTTATTCACCAAATTAATAATCAGTATTAATTAAGAAAACATAGATCATTTTATAATGAATATTTTAATCTGCTATTTTACACTATTCAGAAAAGAAATGAATAATGATTATTTTATTTTTTTTATAATATAACAAAGAAAATGATGATGATCAGGTCAACAAAAAATGAAGATTTTTGTGAAACAACGTTTGATCAAAGTGAAGCTGCAGAATGAAATTACAATGTAATATCTTAAGAATATACCTGGAATAATGGAGCACCACCTTTGAGTCTTAGTCCAAAGGAAACTATTAAAATTACATGGATAATATTATAATTATTATAATTTACTTTGGTGTTTTAGTGGAAGCAACATCAAACATGAAGGAAAAGCGCTACACAAATATTACTTACTAACTTACTTACATACAAATCCCCCTTTGGTCAATGTGGGGAAACCGTCGATGTTTATCAAGACCAAGGTTGTTGTACGACCTTGAATGTCATCCAACTCATCTAAGATGGTCCCACGGTGTCCATAGGGTTCCTGGCAATAGAGTCACTGATACACAGATTGATGTGTTTCACCCTTATCACCCCCTTTCCTACCATTAACCAAACATTTGGTAAAGACCATATGGTTCGTGGAATGGAGTTCAGAACATCATGTTGGTCAATTCTCTACATCCGGGCCAATGACAGGGGTGTGTCTAAAACCAGATAAAAAAAGAATAAAAATATTTGCATCACGACTGAAAGTATGCAATGAAAGGGATGAAAGAGTTGACAGAGAAGAAACAAATCACACAAAGGGGAGAAGAAAAAGAATTTAATTGTGAAAAGAAAATATTTTTTAACAAAAATGAAAAATAAAATTGAGAAAAATGAAAAAAAAAGTAAATAGATAGTTTTGTTTGGGCTTGAACTCAGAGGTGGTATGGTGTATGGAAGTTTTAGAGAAATGTCTAACTGTAGTTATAATGTAGGTCAGGTATTATTTATTTAATTTTGAACTTTTGGTATGCTTAATTTTTTCTTTCTCGTCCTATTAATGTGATTTTGGACCCCTTTGTGAATTTTTGTTCTTGTACCATTGACAGACATTTCCAAACATCTCTTTATTTAATTTTTTATTATTATATTATATTATTTATTTATTATTTATTTAAAGTAGGGTAAGTATAAGTAGTAAAAGCAGTAGTATAATTAGTAGCAAAAGTACAAGTAGAATTTGTAGTAAATGTATAAGTAGTATAAATAGTAAAAGGCGTAGTAGAATGAGTAGTAAAAGTAGAAGTAGAATTAGTCGTAAAACTACAAATAGAACATGATGCACAGGAGTTTACTAGTGAGTCTAGCTTTAACCACAGAGCCAGCCCTCCTGATCAACCTGTCCAACCTGTTGACACTTCTGTTCCCAACCCAACACACCTCAGAACAAAACACTGGCTACCACAGGCTGGTAGAACATGCAGAGCAGTTTCCTGCAGATTTTAAATGAACGGAGCCTCCTCAGAAAGTACAGTCTACTCTGAACTTTCTTATACACATGGTCTGTGTCAGTTAACTGTCACTGGACATGGCTTTGTCCTGGACCTCCCAAAGTCCAGCTCCTTGGTCTTTGAGGTGTTCAGCTGCAAGCCGTTCCTCTCACTCCAGTCCACAAAGTCATGTATCAGACTTCTGTACTCGTCCTTGCTGTTGTCCCTGATGCATCCAACAATGTCAGTGTCGTCAGCATACTTCTGGACGAGACTCAGCTCAGAGTTGTAGCAGAAGTCTGAAGTGTAGATGGTGAAGAGGAGAGGGGCCAGTACTGTCCCCTGAGGTGCTCCTGTACTGCACACCACAGTGTCAGAAGTGATGTCCTCCAGCCTGACATACTGTGGTGGATCAGTGAGATAGTCCGAGATCCAGGTGACCAGACCAGGGTCTACATGCATTTTTGTCAGTTTGTCCTGCAGCAGAGTGGGCTGGGTGGTGTTAAAGGCACTAGAAAAGTCCAGGATCAGGATCCTCACTGAACCACTTCCTTTATCCATGTGGGAGTAGGTCCGATGCAGGAGGTGAAGGATGGCATCTTCTACACCGGGGGGCTTGTGCGTGCTGGACATGTGGCCTGAGATGTTTGAGGACCAGTCGCTCCAGTGTCTTCATCAGCGCCACCGGTCTGTAATCATTCAGCTCGCTCGGCCGCATCTTTTTCGGGACTGGAACTATACAGGAAGTCTTCTACAGCGTTGGTACTTTCCCCAGCATCGCTTCACCTCCTGCTTTGCTGACCTCATGGCCCCTCTGTCCCTGCTCCTGAAAGCCGCCTTCACCTTCACCGGGCCTCCACCTCCCAGTTCGACAGGCTCGTGGATCGATACGGTGATTGACCTCTAAGCTTGGCTCGCCAAACTTGGAAAGGGGCCTGGGTAGCACTTATTCCTGAGCCGTTACAACTACGGGATTAACGTCCAACCACCGCCATAAACACGAACAAGATGGCCGACTACCAACTCAGTCAACGTATAATGGTGATATACTACCACCCGGATCAGAACCAAGACTTGTTTGGATGAAAAGTACAAAACTAGATGAAACTGGATAATAAACAAGTGAAAGAGATAAAGCTGTGATCGCGACAGGTGTGGCAGCGACAGGTGAACAAGACTGCATTCCTTCTTCTAGAGCAAGATCGTGTCTGAACTTGTCAGAACATGTTTTGTTGTTGAACGATGTCGTAAAAGTGTGAGTCAACTACATGTTGCACTGATGTCTCTGACAGGACACACCTCCTCACTTACGGTTGATCAGTGTTTCCCTGAGTCTGGATCACAAGCAGCTCAGCTCACCTGGAAGTTTCACCTACAAACATGGACACAAGTCTTCAGAGCAGAGAGCTGCTCACAGGTCAGTGACTTTTTTCATGCTGCCATGTTCCCCAGCCAGAGTGTGAATGCATGAGTCAAGAGGGAGTTTGTGAGGTGAATAAATTAATAAAGAGTTAGGTGAATAGATTAACCAAGAGTATGTGAGGTCAATAAATTAATCAAGACTGAGGTGAATACATGAATCAAGAGTGAGGTGAATACATGGATCAAGACTAAGGTGAAAAAATGAATCGAAAGTGAGGTGAATACATAAATGAAGAGTTAGGCGAATACATGAATCAAGAGTGAGGTGAATACATAAATGAATAGTGAGGTGAATACATGAATCAAGACTGGGGTGAATAAATGAATCAAGAGTGAGGTGAATAAATTAATCAAGAGTTAGGTGAATAAATTAATCAAGACTGAGTTGAATAAATTAATCGAGAGTGAATTGAATACATGGATCAAGAGTGAGGTGATAACATGAATCAAGACTTAGGTGAACACATGAATCAAGACTGACGTGAATACATAGATCAAGACTGACGTGAATACATGGATCAAGACTGAGGTGAATTGATTAATCAAGAACGAGGTGAATACATGGATTTAGACTGCAGTAAATAAATTAATCAAGAGTGAGGTGAATACATGATACGAGAGTGAGGTGAATAAATAAATCAAGAGTGAGGTGAAAACATGAATCAAGAGTGATGTGAAAACATGAATCAAGAGTGAGGTGAATACATGATACGAGAGTGAGGTGAATAAACGAATCACGAGTGAGGTGAATACATGAAAAGAGAGTGAGGTGAATAAATTAATCGAGAGTGAGGTGAATACATGGATTTAGAATGCAGTAAATAAATGAATCAAGAGTGAGGTGAATACATGATACGAGAGTGAGGTGAATAAATAAATCAAGAGTGAGGTGAAAACATGAATCAAAAGTGAGGTGAATACATGAATCAAGAGTGAGGTGAATACATGATACGAGGGTGAGGTGAATAAACGAATCACGAGTGAGGTGAATACATGAAAAGAGAGTGAGGTGAATAAATTAATCGAGAGTGAGGTGATTACAATAATCAGGAGTGAGGTGAATACAATAATCAGGAGTGAGGTAAATAAATGAATCGAGAGTAATGTGAATACATGATACAATAGTGAAGTGAATAAATGAATCAAGAGTGAGGTGAATAAATGAATCAAGAGTGAGGTGAAAACATGAATAAAGAGTGAGGTGAATTAAACAATCAAGAGTGAGGTGAATACGTGAATAAAGATTGAGGTGAATACATAAATTAAGAATGAGGTGAATAATCGAATCAAGAGTGAGGTGAATACATGAATAAAGAGTGAGGTGAATAAATGAATCAAGAGTGAGGTAAATAAATGAATCAAGAGTGAGGTGAATACATGAATCAAGAGTGAGGTGAATTAACAAATTTAGAGTGAGGTGAATACATGAATAAAGATTGAGGTGAATAAATGAAGCAAGACTGAGGTCAATACATGAATCAAGAGTGAGGTGAATAAACCAATCAAGAGTGAGGTGAATGAACAAATCAAGAGTGAGGTGAATAAATGAATCAAGAGTGAGTCGAATAAATGAATCAAGAGTGAGGTGAATAAAGGAATCAAGAGTGAGGAGAATAAAGGAAACAAGAGTGAGGTGAATACATGATACGAGAGTGAGGTCAATAAATAAATCAAGAGTGAGGTGAAAACATGAATCAAGAGTGAGGTGAATACATGATTTAAGAGTGAGGTGAATAAATGAATCAAGAATGAAGTGAATACATGAAACGAGAGTGAGGTGAATAAAGAGTGAGGAGAATACATGATACGAGAGTGAGGTGAATAAATGAATCAAGAGTGAGGTGAGTAAATGAATCAAGAGTGAGGTGAATAAATGAATCAAGAGTGAAGTTAATACATGAATCAAGAGTGAGGTGAATAAATGAATCAATGTGAATACATTCGATTTTTTCCTTTATTTAACAGGGACACTGCACAGCTTAGCATAGTACTTTAATTATCTTAAAAACAGGTTTGGTATAATTTGGTGCTGCTATGTCTTTAATTCTTGCACCAAATGTATGTGATAGATTCTGCACTGACTCAATAAAATAATTATTAAATGCAGAGGTAATTTCATTACAATCACTGGTTAAATTTCCATGTATTTTCAATTCATGTCCAGTTACCTGATCCGACTCTCTCTTTGTGAATTCATTAATGTTCCTCCACATCAGTCTATTCCCTTTCCTTCTTTGATAATGTCCATAAAAAAAGTTGGCCTTTGCCTTCTTTGGATCATTCACTAATTTGTTACGAAGTAAAAACTCGTCCATCATTAATTGATTTAGTGCTGTTTTCACAAGTTGTCATTAAACCAAGGCAGGTTGACCTTGGGGTGTCCATTTCTGAACGTTTTGGTGTATTTTTCTTTAATTCTATTTATGGCACCTAACAATGATTCACAAGAGGCCTCTATATCATCTGTGAGTAGAACATCACTCCAATCAGTTTGGCTTATTTCTTCCTTAAATGCATTCATGTCCCGTTTCCTTATTCCATAGGAATGTTTAATTATCTCTTGCTGGTAAGTAAACCTGTTTTTTGTCTACTTCCTTGCAACATGAGTCATATTGTGATCCGACAAGCCAGTGAGGAGATAATAAGATTCAATGATCCTCTCAGGCTTGTTACTGAACAAGTTGTTACATCAGTCAGTATCAGAGAGTGAACACATGAATGTGTGGTTGAGCAACAATATGTTGTTTGTACTGATGAGGTTTTATTATAGTATCAACAACACAATGATGACGAGTGATGATGCTGTTGTGTTTGTGTGCAGGTGTGGACACAGAGGAGGAAGATCCTGCCTCTAAACCTCCTCTGGGTGAAGACCATGACAGTCAGACCAGAGCTCAGAGGTGAGAAGATCACGTCTCTGTCACACCAACACATACCGGAATCTTCTTCTCACTGAAACTTGTGTGTGTTCAGATCAAAGCTACGTACATCTGCTGGACCTGGACCTGGACCTGGACAAAGACCAGGACCAGGACCAGGACCAGGACCTGCTCCCAGCTGTGAGTCTCTGAAGAGTGACTGGTCTATGGGAAGATTGATTAACTTCAGAGGTGAACAGAAGCATCAGAGGTGAGAGACAACAGGAGCAACATGACATCTACTGGTCAGATGGTGAACGACAGAAGTGTTGATCAGAGTTGTGTCTCTTTCAGGATCTACCAGGAGAAACAAGAAGAGTCTGAACTCAACTGTGAGTCTCTGAAGAGTGAAGCATCAATGGCAAATCCTATTGATTTCAAAGGTGGACAAGAGTCTTCAGGAGACAGGTGAGGTTTTCTTCTCTCTTTTCTCCACTGATACCAACTGCTCATGAACTGTTAGTCAAAAGTGCTGCAGACAGTCGTGAAAGAAAGTCAACATCCAAGAGAAGAAGCAACAAACTGAAGCCATGAAGTCTTGCTCAGATCATTGGTGACATTGTAATAGTAGAACTTATCGACTACCTGATGTTCTTCACAGAGAGGATCAGCAGGTCTCAGATGTTCTCCAGTGTGTCCAGCAGCATCAGACAGATGTGGAGTCCACGATTCAGGTACGTTCTTCAGCCTCACCTGCGAACTACAGCAGCTGCTTCTGCTGCTTCATGAAGCTCTGAGTACTGGACACCTGCATCTGTCAGCTTCACACTTGAGCTGTTCCTACATGAACCAGAAGGTCTGGTGTGGCTGAGACTCTTGTTTGGTTCTGGAGAGAAGATGAGATTTAAATTGAATTTTTCCTTCTATGACGTCAATAAGAGACGTAATATCACGTCCTGCTCGTGAAGAAAGTTCAGACCTGCCTCTAGTCACATGTGTCTGTGTGTGTTTCAGCTGCTGGAGGAGAAGGTCATGACCCTGGTGAAGGAGGAACTGGAGAGAGTGAAGAAGTTTCTCAGACCAGGTGAGCAGAAACACCTTGATGATGAGGAAGAGGAGGAGTCGAAGTGTGAAGAGGAGCAGATGAGGAGCAGCAGAGAAGCTTTCCTGAATATCATCCTGAACTTCCTGAGGAGCATGAAGCAGGAGGAGCTTGCTGGTCGCCTGTGGGGAAGTAAGAGGATTTGAACCTTCAACCTGCTGAATATGACGTCTTGAAGTCAATTTGTGATGGAAGTTCCTGCAGCTGATGAGAAGATTGATCTTCTAGAATCTTGAGCTTCATGTGACTTCTCTTCTTCAGGAAGTCGTGCTGGAAAGCGTCAAAGACAACTGAAGAGGAGCCTGAAGAAGAAGTTCCACAGTGTGTCTGAGGGGGTCGCTAAAGCAGGAAACTCTGCTCCTCTGAATCAGATCTACACGGAGCTCTACATCACTGAGGGGGGCACAGACCAGGTCAACCAGGAGCACGAGGTCCGACAGATCGAAGCAGCCACCAGGAACCAGACCAGACCAGAAACTACCATCAGAACAGAAGACCTCTTTAAAGCCTCACCTGAGAGAGACACACCAATCAGGAGCCTGCTGACGAAGGGCGTGGCTGGCATTGGGAAGACCCTCCTGACACAGAAGGTCACTCTGGACTGGGCTGAAGACAAAGCCCACCAGAACTTCCACCTCATGTTTCCTTTCACCTTCAGAGAGCTGAACCTGCTGAAAGAGAAGAAGTTGAGTTTGATGGAACTTGTTCATCTTTTCTTTCCTGAAACCAAAGATCTCATCAGTTTTGAAGGACTCCAGGTCCTGTTCATCTTTGATGGTCTGGACGAGTGTCGACTCCCTCTGGACTTCCTCAACAGTCAGGTCCTGACAGCAGTTACAGAGTCCACCTCAGTAGACGTCCTCCTGACAAACCTCATCAGAGGGAATCTTCTTCCCTCAGCTCGTCTCTGGATGACCACACGACCTGCAGCAGCCAATCAGATCCCTCCTGAGTGTGTGGACATGGTGACAGAGGTCAGAGGGTTCACTGACCTCCAGAAGGAGGAGTACTTCAGAAAGAGGTCCAGTGATGAGGAGCAGACCAGCACCATCATCTCTCACATCAAGACCTCACGAAGCCTCCACATCATGTGTCACATCCCGATCTTCTGCTGGATCATTGCCACAGTTCTGGAGGACATGTTGAAGAGAGGAGAGACAGGACAGCTGCCCAACACCCTGACTGAGATGTTCATCCACTTCCTGGTGGTTCTGTCCAAAGTCAAGAAGATGAAGTACCATGGAGCAGCTGGGACAGACACAGTTTGGGATCCTGAGAGCAGGAAGATGATGAAGTCTCTGGGAAAACTGGCTTTTGAGCATCTTAAGAAAGGAAACTTGGTCTTCTATGAATCAGACCTGACAGAGTGTGACATCAACATCACAGCTGCTTCACTTTACTCAGGAGTGTTCACTCAGATCTTCAGAGAGGAGAGAGGACTCTACCAGGACCAGATGTTCTGCTTCATCCACCTGAGTCTTCAGGAGTTTCTGGCTGCTCTTCATGTTCACCAGAACTTCATCAAGTCTGGAGTCAACTTGCTTGATTCACAACAACCATCCAGACTGTCAAGAATGTTTAGAAACAAACTTCCAATCGAAAGGTTCTACCAGAGAACCATCAATGAAGCTGTAGAAAGTCCAAATGGACATCTGGACTTGTTCCTGCGCTTCCTTCTGGGTCTTTCTCTGCAGACCAGCCAGAGTCTCTTGACAGGTTTGTTGACACAGACAGGAAGAAGCTCTTGGACCAATCAGGACACAGCAAAGCTCATCAAGAAGAAGATCAGTGAGAATGTGTCTCCAGAGAGAATCATCAACCTGTTCCACTGTCTGAATGAAGTGAAGGACACTTCTCTGGTGGAGGAGGTCCAACAGCAGCTGAGATCAGGACGTCTCCTCACAGATCAACTGTCTCCTGCTCAATGGTCCAGCCTGGCCTTCATCTTACTGTCCTCAGAGGAACATCTGAAAGTGTTTGACCTGAAGAAATACTCTACCTCAGAGGAGGTTCTTGAGAGGCTTCTGCCGGTGGTTCAAGCTTCAAATGAAGTTCTGTAAGTGGATCATTGAAACATCTCTGATATGAACCATGAATGTTTGATTTCCTTCTTCATTTTATTCAGGCTGAGAAACTCCAACTTCCTTTCTCTCTTCATGGTTTTTTTTTCACGTTGTTTTGTAAATCCATCATTTTCTAAAGTCACTTTTTGAAACAACATCAACTTATATTTGAATTTCATGAGCAAACACTTGAACATGTGTCGTGGACACAAACACACAAACAGGGAATGAACAACTGTATGTTTCTCCCTCAGGCACAGACAGGGTTTATTTTAGGATTGTCCCCAAAATCCAGCGTGAAAACTGAACATAAATGAAGAAAATGAAAAGTTTAACCAGTGTTAATAGAACAGAAAATAACATTCAGAAACAACCTCCTTCAAAAATAGTCTCCAAACTTGACTCAAAAGTTGAAAGTAATTCAGTGCATGTGAAGCAAACATGGGAGAAGAAATGAAGGTGAATGTGACGGAGGATGATTGAAACTCCATCTGTGTCACAACATAGATCCACTGGATCCAAAGATGGAGAGAATTCACCTTGAATTTTCTAACTGTAAACATTCAAATGAAGACAACAATGTTGAGAGAGTGCAGGAGTGTGAGTGACAAACACACACACATTGTTTGAGCTTGTATTACCTGCAACACCTTCACACTCACACCTGACACTGTTATGAATAATAACTTTGTAAACCTGTTCATATTGAATTGAAGGTTAAAAAACAAATAGAATAAATTGACTGAAGTGAATCTTCACGATTGAATCAGTGTCTTGATTAAATTGAAGATATTTTTACTCTGGAAAAGAATTAGACACAACAATTGAGAGAAAACACACAAAAACACTGAGATAAGTAAGTGAATAGATAAAGAATCAATGATGTGTTATTATGATCAATATACATGTAACAACCTTTTATTTTCATTTGTCATTGTTGTTTGTTTTGTGACTCTTTTTATTTTTCCTTATGTTATCTTGTGTTTGTTTCTCATATAAACACAAATCAATCCTCTTGTTGACGACACTCGTCTCTTTCACAGGCTGATCGACTGTCGACTGTCAAAGAGAAGTTGTTCACTTCTGTCCTCAGTCCTCAGCTCTCCGTCCTCTAGTCTGACTCAACTGGACCTGAGTCACAACTGGAACCTGAAGGATCCAGGAGTGGAGCTGCTGTCTGCTGGACTGAAGAGTCCACACTGTCACCTGGAGACTCTCAGGTCAGAACATCATGTCTTCAGCTTCAGAACATGTGAAAGTCAGAGGTGAGACTCCAGAGAGTCAAAGTTGAGTCTCCAGTGAGTTCTTCAATGAAGCAGATGATTCTAAGTGACCTCAGTCTTCAGCAGGTTCTCACACTTGAACTTGATTTGTTCTTCTGCTGGGTCGTGCTGTTCAGTATGTTGACACATATTTACTGATCTCAGATCCATTCAAACACATTTGAGAGACTCTTGTGATGTCATCACTTGTTCTGTTGCTAGATTTCAATGCAGGGTAATGTTCATGGTGATGTGAGCATGTGTGATGAACACATCAGCAACTGTATGAAAAGTCAAACATGTTCTTCTTCATGACAATATTCATCAGTGTCGTCTCACATCCTGCTCATATCTTTCATTTCAACTCATCTCTGTGTCACCAACTCACTCCTTCTTTCTCTCTTCATGGTTTTTCTTTCACCTTGTTTTGTAAATCCATCCTTTTCTAAAGTCACTTTTTGAAATAACATCAACTTTTCATTTGAATTTCATGAGCAAACACTTGAACATGTGACGTGGACACAAACACACAAACAGTGAATGAATAACTCTGTATTATTATTTTATTTATTTATCCTTTATTCATCCAGGTTAGTCTCATTGACATTAAAATCTCTTTTACAAGAGAGACCTGGACAGGATGGACAGCAAAACAGTTACACATAAAAATATTTCATACAGTATTAAGTCCATTGGTACAATATCAGAAAAAGATAAAAGATTACTGACTAAAAACATTCACACTTGCTGATAGAGTTCGACGTCAAATTCCTGACAACAGCCTTGAATTTGTTAAAAGTCACTTGAGTCTCAAACTTGTGCTGCTTCTTCAGCTTCTTCCACGATGACGGCGCAGAAATCTTAAAAGCTGTTTTACCCAGTTCAGTACGAGCTGGAGGAACATTCATAACCTATAATCTCCTTGTAGATACAAACATGCCAATGACTAAGTCGTCGCCAAGAGAGCGAAGGCCAGTGAACTCTTGAGTATAGTGTGCAGTGATGGGTTAAGGGTCTTCAGTTTGTCATGAACCTCAAGGCTCCATGTTACACAGTGTCCAACATCTTTAGACAGTGAGCTGATGAATTCATGTACAACACATCTCCAGAATCAAGAACGGTCAGGAAGGTAGCTTCGACTCGTCGTCGTCGAGCCTAACCTTAGCTTCAGTTTATTTACCAGGTTTTGTATGTGAATTTTAAAGAGATGTGGTCATCAATCACAAAACCCAAGTATTTGTGAAAATACTCCTCAATTGCAGGACCTTGGGAAGTTAAAATATTGTGATTTATCTCAATCTTTTTGTAATTTGAAAATACCATAAGTTTGGTCTTATCAGCATGAAGAACAAGCTTCAGTTGACAAAGCTGAGCCTGCACTTGATCAAAAGCACGTTGCATGAACTCAAAAGCCTTATTAAGTGAGGATGCAAAACAATAAATTTCGGTCATTTCTGGACATTTTGTCCAAGGCTGTTCATGTACAGTGTAAATAACAGTGGTCCTAAAACTGAACCCTATTTTTACTCTGGAAAAGAATTAGACACAACAATTGAGAGAAAACACACAAAAACACTGAGATAAGTAAGTGAATAGAAAAAGAATCAATGATGTGTTTATCACGATGGAACTGAGAAACCCAGGATACAGGTACTGGAAAACGGTGACGACAAGACAAGGACGTGACAGAGAGTGGAGGCTTAAGAACACAGGGCAGCAATCAGCAGCAGCTGGGGGCGGGACTAACAAGACACGGCTGGACCAATCACTACTCAGACAGGAGGAAGTAAGACTAGCACAGACACAGAAGGGAGCGGATTTCACAATAAAACCAGAAACACAAGGAGGAACATGTAGACTCATGACAGTGTTATTATGATCAATATACATGTAACAACCTTTATTTTCATTTGTCATTGTTGTTTGTTTTGTGACTCTTTTTATTTTTCCTTATGTTATCTTGTGTTTGTTTCTCATATAAACACAAATCAATCCTCTTGTTGACGACACTCGTCTCTTTCACAGGCTGAGCAGGTGTGGACTGACAGAGAGAAGTTGTTCACTTCTGTCCTCAGTCCTCAGCTCTCCGTCCTCTAGTCTGACTCAACTGGACCTGAGTCACAACTGGAACCTGCAGGATCCAGGAGTGGAGCTGCTGTCTGCTGGACTGAAGAGTCCACACTGTCACCTGGAGACTCTCAGGTCAGAACATCATTTCAAACAAACACAAACACACACATGGATGTAAACAGTGAATGGATTCATGTTTCTTCATGAAACTTTTTTCACTCTGAGAAGGATTTGAATGACTTTTCCTCGACTCATGAACTTGGTTCTAGAAGTTGATATTTCATGAACACAACAGGAAGGTGAAGAATATTTCAGGTCATGTATAACATTTCAAGTCACACAACACAAGTCACACAACTTAAGTCACACAACACAAGTCACACAACACAAGTCACACAACACAAGTCACACAACTTAAGTCACACAACACAAGTCACACAACACAAGTCACACAACACAAGTCACACAACACAAGTCACACAACACAAGTCACACAACACAAGTCACACAACACAAGTCACACAACTTAAGTCACACAACACAAGTCACACAACACAAGTCACACAACACAAGTCACACAACACAAGTCACACAACACAAGTCGCACAACACAAGTCGCACAACATAAGTCCCACAACACTAATCACACAACACAAGGCACACAACACGAGTCACACAACACTACTCACACAACACAAGTCACATAACACAACAAGAGTCACACAACAAAAGTCACACAACGTGACTCACACAACACAAGTCAAATAACATGAGTCACACAACTCACACAACACAACTCAAACAACACAGTCACACAACATGAGTCACACAAAACAACTCAAAAGTAACACAACACAACTAACACAAGTCACACAAGTACACAACACAAGTCACACAACCCAAGTCACACTACACAAGTCACACAACACGAGTCACACAACACTACTCACACAACACAAGTCACATAACACAACAAGAGTCACACAACAAAAGTCACACAACGCGACTCACACAACACAAGTCAAATAACATGAGTCACACAACTGACACAACACAACTCAAACAACACAGTCACACAACATGAGTCACACAAACAACTCAAAAGTGACACAACACAACTAACACAAGTCACACAAGTACACAACACAAGTCACACAACCCAAGTCACACAACATAAGTCACACAACACGAGTCACACAACAAAAGTCACACAACATAAGTCCCACAACACAAATCACACAACACAAGGCACACAACATAAGTCCCACAACACAAATCACACAACACAAATCACACAACACAAGGCACACAACACAAGGCACAATGCACGAGTCACACGACAAAAGTCACACGACAAAAGTCACAAAACACAAGTCACATGACATGAGTCACACAACACGAGTCACATGACAAAAGTCACACCACAAAAGTCACGCAAAAAAGGCACACAACAAAAGTCACACCAGAAAAGTCACACAACAAAAGTCACATGGCACGAGTCACACAACACAGATCACACAAATCACACCACAAAACTCACACAACAAGAGTCATACAAAACAAGTCACAACACAAGTCACACAACACAACTCACATGACACGACTCACACAAGTCACACAACAAGACTCACACAACACAAGTCACACAACACGACTCACACAACACGACTCACACAACACAACTCGCACAACTCACACAAAACAACTCACACAACTCAAACAACACAAGTCACAAAACAAAAGTCACACAACACGACTCACACAACACGACTCGCACAACACGACTCGAACAACACAACTCACACAACATGAGTCACACAAAACAACTCAAAAGTGACACAACACAACTAACACAAGTCACACAAGTACACAACACAAGTCACACAACCCAAGTCACACTACACAAGTCACACATCGAGTCAAAGTCGAGTTACACATCACCAGTGTGAGTGGAGTTACACAACACCAGTGTGAGTGGAGTTACACAACACCAGTGTGAGTGGAGTTACACAACACCAGTGTGAGTGGAGTTACACAACACCAGTGTGAGTGGAGTTACACAACACCAGTGTGAGTGGAGTTACACAACACCAGTGTGAGTGGAGTTACACAACACCAGTGTGAGTGGAGTTACACAACACCAGTGTGAGTGGAGTTACACAACACCAGTGTGAGTGGAGTTACACAACACCAGTGTGAGTGGAGTTACACAACACTAGTGTGAGTGGAGTTACACAACACAAGTGTGAGTGGAGTTACACAACACCAGTGTGAGTGTAGTTACACAACACCAGTGTGAGTCGGGTTACACAACACAAGTGTGAGTGGAGTTACACAACACAAGTGTGAGTCGGGTTACACAACACCAGTGTGAGTGGAGTTACACAACACCAGTGTGAGTGGAGTTACACAACACCAGTGTGAGTCGAGTTACACAACACCAGTGTGAGTGGAGTTACACAACACCAGTGTGAGTGGAGTTACACAACACTAGTGTGAGTGGAGTTACACAACACCAGTGTGAGTGTAGTTACACAACACCAGTGTGAGTGGAGTTACACAACACCAGTGTGAGTGGAGTTACACAACACCAGTGTGAGTGGAGTTACACAACACCAGTGTGAGTGGAGTTACACAACACTAGTGTGAGTGGAGTTACACAACACCAGTGTGAGTGGAGTTACACAACACCAGTGTGAGTGGAGTTACACAACACCAGTGTGAGTGGAGTTACACAACACCAGTGTGAGTGGAGTTACACAACACTAGTGTGAGTGGAGTTACACAACACCAGTGTGAGTGTAGTTACACAACACCAGTGTGAGTCGGGTTACACAACACAATTGTGAGTGGAGTTACACAACACAAGTGTGAGTCGGGTTACACAACACCAGTGTGAGTGGAGTTACACAACACCAGTGTGAGTGGAGTTACACAACACCAGTGTGAGTGGAGTTACACAACACCAGTGTGAGTGGAGTTACACAACACCAGTGTGAGTGGAGTTACACAAAACGAGTGTGAGTGGAGTTACACAACACCAGTGTGAGTGGAGTTACACAACACCAGTGTGAGTGGAGTTACACAACACCAGTGTGAGTGGAGTTACACAACACCAGTGTGAGGGGAGTTACACAACACCAGTGTGAGTGGAGTTACACAACACCAGTGTGAGTGGAGTTACACAACACTAGTGTGAGTGGAGTTACACAACACAAGTGTGAGTGGAGTTACACAACACCAGTGTGAGTGTAGTTACACAACACCAGTGTGAGTCGGGTTACACAACACAAGTGTGAGTGGAGTTACACAACACAAGTGTGAGTCGGGTTACACAACACCAGTGTGAGTGGAGTTACACAACACCAGTGTGAGTGGAGTTACACAACACCAGTGTGAGTGGAGTTACACAACACCAGTGTGAGTGGAGTTACACAACACTAGTGTGAGTGGAGTTACACAACACCAGTGTGAGTGGAGTTACACAACACCAGTGTGAGTGTAGTTACACAACACCAGTGTGAGTCGGGTTACACAACACAAGTGTGAGTGGAGTTACACAACACAAGTGTGAGTCGGGTTACACAACACCAGTGTGAGTGGAGTTACACAACACCAGTGTGAGTCGAGTTACACAACACCAGTGTGAGTCGAGTTACACAACACCAGTGTGAGTGGAGTTACACAACACCAGTGTGAGTGGAGTTACACAAAACTAGTGTGAGTGGAGTTACACAACACCAGTGTGAGTGGAGTTACACAACACCAGTGTGAGTGGAGTTACACAACACCAGTGTGAGTGGAGTTACACAACACCAGTGTGAGTGGAGTTACACAACACTAGTGTGAGTGGAGTTACACAACACCAGTGTGAGTGGAGTTACACAACACCAGTGTGAGTGGAGTTACACAACACCAGTGTGAGTGGAGTTACACAACACCAGTGTGAGTGGAGTTACACAACACCAGTGTGAGTGGAGTTACACAACACTAGTGTGAGTGGAGTTACACAACACAAGTGTGAGTGGAGTTACACAACACCAGTGTGAGTGTAGTTACACAACACCAGTGTGAGTCGGGTTACACAACACAAGTGTGAGTGGAGTTACACAACACAAGTGTGAGTCGGGTTACACAACACCAGTGTGAGTGGAGTTACACAACACCAGTGTGAGTCGAGTTACACAACACCAGTGTGAGTCGAGTTACACAACACCAGTGTGAGTGGAGTTACACAACACCAGTGTGAGTGGAGTTACACAAAACTAGTGTGAGTGGAGTTACACAACACCAGTGTGAGTGGAGTTACACAACACCAGTGTGAGTGGAGTTACACAACACCAGTGTGAGTGGAGTTACACAACACCAGTGTGAGTGGAGTTACACAACACTAGTGTGAGTGGAGTTACACAACACCAGTGTGAGTGGAGTTACACAACACTAGTGTGAGTGGAGTTACACAACACCAGTGTGAGTGGAGTTACACAACACCAGTGTGAGTGGAGTTACACAACAGTGTGAGTGGAGTTACACAACAGTGTGAGTGGAGTTACACAACACCAGTGTGAGTGGAGTTACACAACACCAGTGTGAGTGGAGTTACACAACACCAGTGTGAGTGGAGTTACACAACACCAGTGTGAGTGGAGTTACACAACACTAGTGTGAGTGGAGTTACACAACACCAGTGTGAGTGGAGTTACACAACACTAGTGTGAGTGGAGTTACACAACACCAGTGTGATTGGAGTTACACAACACCAGTGTGAGTGGAGTTACACAACACCAGTGTGATTGGAGTTACACAACACTAGTGTGAGTGGAGTTACACAACACTAGTGTGAGTGGAGTTACACAACACCAGTGTGAGTGGAGTTACACAACACTAGTGTGAGTGGAGTTACACAACACCAGTGTGAGTGGAGTTACACAACACCAGTGTGATTGGAGTTACACAACACTAGTGTGAGTGGAGTTACACAACACCAGTGTGATTGGAGTTACACAACACCAGTGTGATTGGAGTTACACAACACTAGTGTGAGTGGAGTTACACAACACTAGTGTGAGTGGAGTTACAGAACACCAGTGTGAGTGGAGTTACACAACACTAGTGTGAGTGGAGTTACACAACACCAGTGTGAGTGGAGTTACACAACACCAGTGTGAGTCGAGTTACACAACACTAACACTAACACTGACATTAAACACAAACACACATCAATCCTCTCACAACAGTGAGTCATGTGATCATTTATACATCAAGTGTTGAACTGATGAAAACTTCATTATTTCATGTGTTGATCAAGTTGATCCTGATTGAAATCAAAGTCTTCAAATGTTCACACAATCATGTGATGATCTTATGAACGTCAAGAGTTCAGTGTTTCCTCCAATCAAGGCTTTCAAGTCAAAATAGAGAAAAAGTCTCTTGTTGACGTTTCCGTCTCTTTCACAGGCTGATCAACTGTCTACTGTCAGAGAGAAGTTGTTCACTTCTGTCCTCAGTCCTCAGCTCTCCGTCCTCTAGTCTGACTCAACTGGACCTGAGTGAGAACTGGAACCTGCAGGATCCAGGAGTGGAGCTGCTGTCTGCTGGACTGAAGAGTCCACACTGTCACCTGGAGACTCTCAGGTCAGAACATCATGTCTTCAGTTCTTCTGATTTAATGAAACTGTTTCTCCTTCATTACAGTCTGTCAACGTGTCAGATCTCAGCAGGAGGTTGTTCTTCTCTGGCCTCAGCTCTGACATCTAACCCGTCCCATCTGAGAGAGCTGGACCTGAGCTTCAATCATCCAGGAGGACCAGGACTGGAGCTGCTGTCTGCTGGACTGGAGAGTCCAGACTGGAGGCTGGAGACTCTCAGGTATGGACGGAGCAGCAGAACTCACTGACTGAGCTCCAAAGATCTTCAGACTGAACATGTGATCAGAAGCAGAGAGATGTGAGTGTGTGACGCTGCTCAGACTCTTCATCTGAACTGAGCACATGAATCCAACTCTCAGAGCTTCTCCATGTTCTCCTGCTGGACACCAGTGGAAGAACAAGGAGACAGTGGAGACTGAGCGAGTGTTTCTAGATCCATCTTTGTTGTGGTCAACACAGTCATGAAAGAACGTCCACTTAGCATCTGAAGTCAAATGAATCTGATCTTCTCAATGTTTCTTCCTCCAGGCTGGATCACTGTGGACCACAGAGGTTAACATCTGGATTGGAGATGTGTAAGTTTGATTTGATTGATGGATGAGAACTCCTTGACTCTGTCAGCTTCTAGTGGAGCAGTTGTGATGTTGAGATGTTGTTACACTTGAATCTGCTGATGGAGCTTCATCAAGTCCAGGATGATGGTGGAGATGAACACAGAGATGTTTCAAGAACATGAAGAAACATCATGTTAGCTACATGCTAGTTTAGCTGCTGACTTGATATGAACACACTGGTGTCAATCAAATGTGACAAGATGATTCTGGGATGTTCCTCCTGGTTCTTCTCTGGAGGTGGTCCCAGTCTCAGAAGACTGTTGACTTCACTTTGAAGATGATCTCCACTAGATGTCAACAAACAGAGCAGCCCTCCCTGGCTTGCTGGGACACTGAGTCCATGATTGTCTTGAAGAGAAAGTTCTTCCACCATCATCACCTCTCGTGTCTTCTTCTCTCAGACTTCCGTCCACTCTCACTGGACCCGGACACAGCACACCGGCGCCTCCTACTGTCCAACGACAACAGGACGGTGGAACTTGTGACGCAGGATCAGGATTATCTGGACCATCCCGACAGATTCCACCGGTGTCTTCAGGTGATGAGCAGAGAAGCTGTGACTGGACCATGTTACTGGGAGCTGGAGTGGAGAGGAGGAGCTTCTATCGCACTGACTCTCAGAAGAGACGGAGGGAAAGAAGACGAGTCTGAGTTTGGACAGAACCGTTATTCCTGGAGTCTGAGCTGCTCTGATGATGATGGATATAAATTCTATCACGATAAGAACGAATATGTCATCAAGAGTCAAGAAGTTTCTCACAGAGTAGGAATGTTGATGAACTTTAGTGATCCTGGATATTTAACCTTCTTCAGTGTCTCCTCTGATGGACAGAAACACCTCGACACCTTCTTCATCTCCACTGAACCTTTGTACCTGGGATTTGGACTCACAGAGGTTCCTGGTTCTGGTTCCTCAGTGTGTGTGTGTGACCTGAGTGTGTGATTGTGTTCCTCCAACACACTTGTGTTGCTGCTGTCAATCATCATTAAAGTGCTGACAGTGATGATGGAAGAAATCTGCTCCTGAAACAAACGTGTTGATCTGAATGTTGTTGAAGAAACTCTTTCATCACTTGTTGAGTCGACTGAAGACTTGAAGTTCAGTGGAGCACGTGTCACTTATGATGTTCATCATGATATAATAAAACATTTGGTTTAAAACTTTCAAGACACTCAAGGTCACTTCACAATAAAAGGTTAGAAAGAAGGTCAGACGGGTAGATGTGAGGTCAGACAGGTAGATGTGAGGTCAGACAGGTACATGTGAGGTCAGACGGGTACATGTGAGGTCAGACGGGTAGATGTGAGGTCAGACGGGTAGATGTGAGGTCAGACGGGTAGATGTCAGGTCAGACGGGTACATGTGAGGTCAGACGGGTAGATGTGAGGTCAGACAGGTAGATGTGAGGTCAGACGGGTAGATGTGAGGTCACACAGGTAGATGTGAGGTCAGACGGGTAGATGTGAGGTCAGACAGGTAGATGTGAGGTCAGACGGGTACATGTGAGGTCAGACAGGTAGATGTGAGGTCAGACAGGTAGATGTGAGGTCAGAGGGGTACATGTGAGGTCAGACAGGTAGATGTGAGGTCAGACAGGTAGATGTTAGGTCAGACGGGTATATGTGAGGTCAGACAGGTACATGTGAGGTCAGACAGGTAGATGTGAGGTTAGACAGGTAGATGTGAGGTCAGACGGGTACATGTGAGGTCACACAGGTAGATGTGAGGTCAGACGGGTACATGTGAGGTCAGACGGGTACATGTGAGGTCAGACGGGTAGATGTGAGGTCAGACAGGTAGATGTTAGGTCAGACGGGTACATGTGAGGTCAGACAGGTAGATGTGAGGTCAGAGGGGTACATGTGAGGTCAGACAGGTAGATGTTAGGTCAGACAGGTAGATGTTAGGTCAGACGGGTATATGTGAGGTCAAACAGGTAGATGTGAGGTCAGACGGGTACATGTGAGGTCAGACAGGTAGATGTGAGGTCAGACGGGTACATGTGAGGTCAGACGGGTACATGTGAGGTCAGACAGGTACATGTGAGGTCAGACAGGTACATGTGAGGTCAGACGGGTAGATGTGAGGTCAGACAGGTAGATGTTAGGTCAGACGGGTACATGTGAGGTCAGACAGGTAGATGTGAGGTCAGAGGGGTACATGTGAGGTCAGATAGGTAGATGTGAGGTCAGACAGGTAGATGTTAGGTCAGACGGGTATATGTGAGGTCAAACAGGTAGATGTGAGGTCAGACGGGTACATGTGAGGTCAGACAGGTAGATGTGAGGTCAGACGGGTACATGTGAGGTCAGACGGGTACATGTGAGGTCAGACAGGTACATGTGAGGTCAGACAGGTACATGTGAGGTCAGACGGGTAGATGTGAGGTCAGACAGGTAGATGTTAGGTCAGACGGGTACATGTGAGGTCAGACAGGTAGATGTGAGGTCAGAGGGGTACATGTGAGGTCAGACAGGTAGATGTGAGGTCAGACAGGTAGATGTTAGGTCAGACGGGTATATGTGAGGTCAAACAGGTAGATGTGAGGTCAGACGGGTACATGTGAGGTCAGACAGGTACATGTGAGGTCAGACGGGTAGATGTGAGGTCAGACAGGTACATGTGAGGTCAGACAGGTACATGTGAGGTCAGACAGGTACATGTGAGGTCAGACAGGTAGATGTGAGGTCAGACAGGTACATGTGAGGTCAGACGGGTACATGTGAGGTCAGACGGGTAGATGTGAGGTCAGACGGGTACAAGTGAGGTCAGACAGGTAGATGTGAGGTCAGACAGGTAGATGTGAGGTCAGAGGGGTACATGTGAGGTCAGACAGGTAGATGTGAGGTCAGACAGGTAGATGTTAGGTCAGACGGGTATATGTGAGGTCAAACAGGTAGATGTGAGGTCAGACGGGTACATGTGAGGTCAGACAGGTAGATGTGAGGTCAGACGGGTACATGTGAGGTCAGACGGGTACATGTGAGGTCAGACAGGTACATGTGAGGTCAGACAGGTACATGTGAGGTCAGACGGGTAGATGTGAGGTCAGACAGGTAGATGTTAGGTCAGACGGGTACATGTGAGGTCAGACAGGTAGATGTGAGGTCAGAGGGGTACATGTGAGGTCAGACAGGTAGATGTGAGGTCAGACAGGTAGATGTTAGGTCAGACGGGTATATGTGAGGTCAAACAGGTAGATGTGAGGTCAGACGGGTACATGTGAGGTCAGACAGGTAGATGTGAGGTCAGACGGGTACATGTGAGGTCAGACGGGTACATGTGAGGTCAGACAGGTACATGTGAGGTCAGACAGGTACATGTGAGGTCAGACGGGTAGATGTGAGGTCAAACAGGTAGATGTGAGGTCAGACGGGTACATGTGAGGTTAGACAGGTACATGTGAGGTCAGACGGGTAGATGTGAGGTCAGACAGGTACATGTGAGGTCAGACAGGTACATGTGAGGTCAGACAGGTACATGTGAGGTCAGACAGGTAGATGTGAGGTCAGACAGGTACATGTGAGGTCAGACGGGTACATGTGAGGTCAGACGGGTACAAGTGAGGTCAGACGGGTACAAGTGAGGTCAGACAGGTACATGTGAGGTCAGACGGGTACAAGTGAGGTCAGACGGGTACATGTGAGGTCAGACAGGTACATGTGAGGTCAGACGGGTGGATGTGAGGTCAGACGGGTACATGTGAGGTCAGACGGGTACATGTGAGGTCAGACGGGTACATGTGAGGTCAGACGGGTACATGTGAGGTCAGACAGGTAGATGTGAGGTCAGACGGGTACATGTGAGGTCAGACGGGTACATGTGAGGTCAGACGGGTACATGTGAGGTCAGACGGGTACATGTGAGGTCAGACAGGTAGATGTTAAATCAAACACCATGATTTTGTGAATCTATTGAGTTGATTTTAGAATCTATTTATTCATTGAACCTTTTGTGGAATCACCTCCTTTGATCGACAACCATCATTTCTGACACACCCACACACACACACACACACACACACACACACACACACACACACACACACACACACACACACACTCTTCTCTTCATTGTCATCAGAACCGTCACGAGGCTTCAGAGAAAGTTCTAGAAGTTCTTCTTCATCTGGACTCGTGGCTCCAGAGACAGTCCTCCAGGGTCTGTCGTCTGGTCCAGCCTCCAGTCCTGTCTCCCATGTTCACGCTCTCTCCAGGTCCTTGTACTTCTTGCGGAACATGGACACCTGGTCCTTGAAGAGCACCGGGTCCAGGCGCAGCTGCGAGTGCACCAGAGGCATGTAGCCAAACCAGCTGAAGGTGTTGATGCACTCCTGCCGCTGACTGAAGTGCTCGGGGTCGACCCAAGGAACCGTCCTGGTGCCCTGGTGAGCCAAGAGAAGGTGGTGAGACTAAGAGCATCGGCAGGATCTCAGGAAGAGGAGCGCCCACCTGTGGACCCGGGAGCTCCTTGGACTGCTTCCTCTGGACCACTTTGATTGGCGGCAGGTGCGTCTCATTCGTCTCTTTGTCATTCATTTCTCTTTCATAACAGAAGCCGAACTCTAACCCTCTCTTTGTCTCTTTTTCCTACTTCCAGGATCTCCTCACACTGGTGCACTTCTGAAGGGTCAGGGGTCAAACTATTTGGACAAATCAATTTCAAAACACGTTTTAATGTGTTTTTGTGAATTTTGTCATGTAGTTTCTATGTGTGTACTAAGAGTGAAGTTTGCCTGATGTCTTGTCAAAAGTACTGCAGTAATTATAAAGTACATGTTCAACATATGAAATCATTTGAAAGAATCACTTTCTTCTATCAACTCCCTTTTTTCACAGTGTCTCCCACAGATCCTAAGATCCTCTACTGTGAGGATTAATATTGAGCTCAACATTACCACGTGTCACACCTGAGGAGGAACTACACTTTACACATTCGTCAACCTTACGTTAATCAACCATTTCTTGGTTTCCAATGACATTCATCTGAAAAAAGGAGGAGAAGTTAGTTTTAATAGTGTGTTTGCAAAGATTCTTCAAACGATCGTCCACGTGTCACTTTTGACCTGAAGATCTGCAGGATCATGTATTCGCGTCAAACGGCTTCGTTCACCAATATTTATTGATGCTGATGACGTCGAAGACATGGTTTCTGTGGAATATTAAAACTTTCGGTTTGGTCCAGTACACGTGCCACGAATCTTCTTAGGTGGGTAAGATATTATTCTGAACCCCCGTTATATTATAAAGTACATATTTACCTGTCAGTCTGCCAAGTATCTTCTGAATCGATCGATTCGCAAGTCGTTTTTTTTGGAGCCGTTTCCTGTTGGAGTCGCACGAGTCATGTTGACATTTTCCGTCACTTCCGCCTGATTTCATGAAGTTCATCAATTCAATACGACGTCACTTTGCTTTATGTATCCACTGTTTTACATTTAAACAAATGATACTTTTGTTTCAAGACTGTTGAACAGATGCTCGTGGATCAGGTGTCGTTGCAGATCTTCAAGCTTCACACATGTGCATGAAGACCAAAGACATCACAGTCGCGTTTGATGCCACGACCCAGGAAGGTGTTCTCATCGCCAGTGAGCCCCACAAAAGATGTTCATGTCATCGCCGTTGACCAACTTCCTGGGGGAACTGCTGACGATTATGCCGACCATGTGGGTTCAGCAGTTGGCGGTCTTGCCTCTGAATATGCAGATGACCAGCATGAAGATGTTGAGACGGTCGACAATAATCAACAACGTTTCAAATTCAAGGACGGATCGAGTGGCAGTAAACCAGTACACGAGAGATGGGGTAAAACTCTCAAGGAGTTAAACTGCCATCTTCACCCTCTTGATACCAGTTCATGTCTATCAACTTTAAAATCCCTGGAAGTGAACAAAGTTCTTTGGTAAAGACTGTCTGGCAGGTGATCTAGTACTTCAGATAAATAAGGTACAAGTACAGAAAGGGTGACCCAAAGGGATGCTCTATATTTTTAGAAAATAAAGGCCTACAGGTATAATACCTCGTCACCGTGGTGATAGATCACACTTCTTCATATCGCCGGTAAACTTCCTTCATGTTTTTTCTACTGCAACTGTGTCATGTGGTGGTTTGCAGGCGTGCATTAAGAAGGACTTCTAAAAGACACACACACACACACATATACTTACTTGTGTCCTTTTTGGGGGCGCGCCTCTCAATACCCCCCTTCGAGGACAGACCTTTCTGAATGTGTTACAGAGATGCTGGCAACACGAAAACATTACAAAAAAATTCCTGACTATGAAAATCAGTTGAGATTTTTGTTTTCAGCCTCTTTTGTCCCATCAGTGTTTTTACCTTGAGATTGAGGACAAAATAATGTTAACGTCCATTGTGGGGACTTCAGTTACACACACAAACACAGACTGATAAATGTCCCTTTTGGGGTCCTCGCTGTCCTTTGGGGACATTCAAGGTCATGACCTGCACATTCAGATCCTAGTGATGAAATATGAGGTTTGATAGAGTAACACTGGTCTACAGTATGATGTTTGATGGAGTAACACTGGTCTACAGTATGATGTTTGATGGAGTAACACTGGTCTACAGTATGATGTTCGATGGAGTAACACTGGTCTACAGTATGATGTTCGATGGAGTAACACTGGTCTACAGTATGATGTTTGATGGAGTAACACTGGTCTACAGTATGATGTTCGATGGAGTAACACTGGTCTACAGTATGATGTTCGATGGAGTAACACTGGTCTACAGTATGATGTTTGATGGACTAACACTGGTCTACAGTATGCTGTTTGATGGAGTAACACTGGTCTACAGTATGATGTTTGATGGAGTAACACTGGTCTACAGTATGATGTTTGATGGAGTAACACTGGTCTACAGTATGATGTTTGATGGAGTAACACTGGTCTACAGTATGATGTTTGATGGAGTCACACTGTTCTACAGTATGATGTTTGATGGAGTAACACTGGTCTACAGTATGATGTTTGATGGAGTCACACTGTTCTACAGTATGATGTTTGATGGAGTAACACTGGTCTACAGTATGATGTTTGATGGAGTAACACTGGTCTACAGTATGATGTTTGATGGAGTCACACTGTTCTACAGTATGATGTTTGATGGAGTAACACTGGTCTACAGTATGATGTTTGATGGAGTAACACTGGTCTACAGTATGATGTTTGATGTAGTAACACTGGTCTACAGTATGATGTTTGATGGAGTAACACTGGTCTACATAAAATGTTCAATGGAGTAACACTGGTCTACAGTATGATGTTTGATGGAGTAACACTGGTCTACAGTATAATGTTTGATGGAGTAACACTGGTCTACAGTATGATGTTTGATGGAGTAACACTGGTCTACAGTAGCATCATCTGTCCTATGATGACGTTTCACAAAGTTATATATTGATAACTTCAACAATGTCAGTCGTGATCCCAACATACCGTGATAAACGTCTGTCCTATTGTATCACGAATACCTGTCAATCACAAAAGACTCTCCAGACCAGTGATGCAGGTCCAGAGACTCAACATGTCTCAGTCGCACCACAATGAACATCTGCATGAAATAATAACAAACACACTTTTGCTTTTCACTTGTGTTTTAGGAACATAATGCGAATCATTCAGTCGACATATTGACTTGAGAACGATCAGGTTTCAATTTTAACATTTTTTTTCATGGTCTTGCTAACAACATGATAAGTGATCTAATCTACAACAAGACCCGGCTACATAACAAACAAGGGCTTTGGGAAAAAAAACAAAAGTAACATAAGCGTCTAAAATAAGAAACACAACCAGTAGCTATAGTGAGTTCTTAGAACAAGTCTGTCTCTTTAGTGACACGATTCCTGACATCATTCTTTACTCCAGTCCAGGTTCTTCGAGTGACGGCTCTGCATCGATGCAGTTCCTGCAGAAGATCTTTTGAGGAACCTTCACTTGTGTCGTTCACTGCAGGCACCTCGCTGTCTTCACACTTTCATCTGGAGGCAAGACCTCCGTCATCTGGGAGGAAAAAATAGACGTGTCTGATTACAAAAATCAATTTTTAAAGTCCATCCAAAAATGATTTCACAAGCTCTTCTTTCTTTTAGTAGTACTGTTAAAGTACAAGATCATGAAGGCCATCATGAAGCCATCATTTCCATTGATCATTAAATTGCCTAAGTGGAAAAAGGAAGCTCTGAATATGCATCTTTATTTTTACCACAATTTAAAACATATCCACAGTACAAGAGTGGATGGTTTTGCTGCACAATTACTTGAAGGGGTCAGTATTGAGCAGTAAGACCAGGGGCCTCATGTACTAAGAAGTTCGTAGATCTTCTACTAAATATGTCCGGAAACTCAAATCACGTGATCACAGCTTCAGCTGCTTTCATTCGTCAGCTTCACTTTGATCAGACGTTGTTTCACAAAAATATTCAAGACTTTGAATTCGTTGACTTGAAGCATCAGAATAACTTTCTTTGTTATATTATAAAAACAATCTCATAATTCTTTCTTTTTTTCCTGAATACAGTAAAATACCGGATTAAAATATTCATTATAAAATGATGGATGTTGTCTTCTTAAATACGGATCATTAATTTGGTGAATGAGAACATATTAATTAGTTGAATAAGTAACTACTGTGTGTTAATTTATGATCAATATTGATGGTTAATGTAACTGATGTAAACATCTCAACCTGACTAGTGAGACGTGCATCTGCACACCTGATCCTTGCGTACCTACAGACCTGGAGGGAATTATGAACGTTGTACCACTCTTTGCAGTATTAATACATATTGACTTGGAAATGTTGCTCAGCATGCTTTTTTGTGCGTAAAACTCCTCAGTACATGAGGCCCCAGGTTTATTAGGTTAGATTCATATTGCAGAAAATCCAACCCAAGACTAACCTTGATTGCAAAGAACACTGGGTGGAACTGGAGACCGTGGTCGGAAGTAAAGCTGTAGTGTCTGGTGGCTCCTGGTCCTTCACCTGTTGCCTCAGTAGACGACTCAATATTACCTCATCACTTGACATGTTCTTGTGAGGAATCAACTCTTTCTGATGTGAAAATGGAAGAAAATATGAAAATAAAACAAATATAGCATAGCTTCAATAGTTTTAGCCTTAAGAAGAAAAACCAACAGTCAAATATAAATGAAGAGAAAGGGCGGAGGACTGGCGGTGTTCGTTAACGAGAAGTGGTGCCTTTCCAGGCACGTCACTTTAAAGGATCAACACTGCTCTCCTGACATTGAACTTTTGGCGCTGAGTCTGAGACCCTTCTACTTGCCACGGGAGTTTTCACATGTTGTCGCGGTGCTTGTGTACATTCCACCGTCGGCGAGCGCGGAGGCAGCATGTGACGTCATCACTGGAGTGGTGAACGGGTTACAGACTCAAAGCCCTCAGGCCCTCTTTATCATCTCCGGTGATTTTAATCACGCATCTCTCTCTTCCTGTCTTCCCAAATTCATGCAGTACGTCACTTGTGCCACCAGGGACAATAACACACTGGACCTTTTTTATGCGAACACTAAAGACGCTTATTCATCATCCCCCCTTCCTCCTTTGGGACGAGATGACCACTGTCTGGTCCATCTCCTACCTGTTTACATGCCACTTGTGAGCAGGCAACCAGCAGTGACTCGCTCGGTCAAGAAGTGGTCTGAAGAAGCTGAGGAAGCTCTGAAGGTCTGCTTTGAGACCACGGACTGGAGCATCTTCAGTGAGTCCCACAAGGAGGATATTGACGGTCTAACCACTTGTGTCACGGACTACAACTTCTGTGTGGAGAGCATTGTACCAACCAGAACTGTACGATGCTTCTCCAACAACAAACCCTGGATTAATCCTGATATAAAGGCTCTCTTAAAGGAGAAGAAGAGAGTCTTTAGGTCAGGAAACAAAGAGGATCTGAGGGCAGTTCAGAAGGAGCTCAGAAGAAAGATCAGGGAGGGAAAGGAGAGGTACAGGAGGAAGATGGAAGAGAGTCTGGCCAGCAACAACACCAGAGATGTCTGGAGAGGTTTGAAATCCATATCCGGACATCAGACCAGGCTCTCTGTAGCGGCGGGGGATAAAAATTGGCCCGACAACTTAAACAGTTATCTTTCAAGGTTTGAGGTGTCGGCTCCCCCCGCCCCGCTATTACACCATTCACACCTCTTCTTTTACCTTCTCCTCCCCCCCGAGCTTGTATTGTTTCAGCCCCCCCGCTGACTCCACAGGGGACAATGCCCCCCCATCCCAACCTGTCCCTCACACCTCTCCAGGTGAGAAATCAGCTCAGGAGAACCAGGACAACAAAGGCCCCTGGACCAGACGGCATCGGTGGCAAAGTAATCAGGACGTGCTCTGACCAGTTAAGTGAAATTGTTGGACTTCTGTTCAACATGAGCTTGACCCTGGGAAGAGTTCCACTACTGTGGAAGACGTCCTGTGTGGTACCGGTGCCGAAGACTCAGCACCCTAAGGATCCCAGCTGCTACAGACCTGTGGCCTTGACATCCCACCTTATGAAGGCTCTGAAGCGGCTGGTCCTTAGTTACCTGAGTCCTCTGGTGCGCTCCTCCATGGATCCGTTGCAGTTTGCCTACCAACCTGACATCGGCGTGGAGGACGCCATCATCTTCCTTCTCCACCGAGCACTTTCTCACCTGGAGTCGCCTGGAGGCACTGTGAGGATCCTTTTCCTGGATCTAAGCAGTGCTTTCAACACCATCAGGTCAGACATCCTGAGGGACAAGCTGGAGCTGTCTTGAGCGGACACTCACCTCACGGACTGGATTGTGGACTACCTCACCAACCGTCCACAGTTCGTGAGGACCCGGGATGGTGTTTCGAAGACTCTACTGTGCAGTGTAGGGGTCCCCCAGGGAACAGTGTTGGCACCGTTCCTTTTTTCACTGTACACTACAGACTTCCAACACCTGTCTCCCACCAGTCACCTGCAAAAGTTCTCGGACGACTCCGCCATCGTCGGCCTCATTAAGGACGGGGATGACGGGTCGTACCGGGGACTTGTCCAGGACTTTGTTGACTGGTGCCTGGAAAACCACCTCAAGATCAACTCCAGCAAAACTAAGGAGTTGATTGTGGATTTCCGGCGGTGTCCCTCCATCTCCCCCCACCACTGAACATCCGGGGACAGGACATTGAGATTGTCACGTCTTACAAGTTCCTGGGTGTTCACCTCGAGAACCGCCTGGACCTATTTTTTTTTATTTCTGGGTGTTTTATTTTCTTGGTATATTACTCTGGCTGTTGTTGAACCGAATTTCCCCTCGCGGGACAAATAAAGGATTCTGATTCTGATTCTGATGGCCCACATTAAATCAAAATGTTTAGGTATAGTGTTATACATCAATTTATCACTATCTAAGGAGAAAGTAATCTATATTCAACCTGTTACACTGCATTTCCATTCTTCCAAATTGAAACTGATTGAAAAGGTTCTTCATCTCAAGACCTCAATTACCAAATACAGCATAAACATTACCTTAATGTTAAAGAGTACTGGTGATGCATTTATCATTAGTAAAAAAGCATGGGTTGCCCCAGCATCTGAATTAATATATTGTACAAATATACACCAACATGCACAGATGTATCCATACCTTCAGGGTCAATATCGATGTCACCAAGAGTAAGATCTTGATACTGTGATAGAGTCCCCTTCTCCACTGCCAAAAGCAGTTTGGTCAGTTGCTCGCTGTCATCAGGTGTCAGTTGCTCGCTGTCATCAGGTGTCAGTTGCTCGCTGTCATCAGGTGTCAATTGCTCGCTGTCATCAGGTGTCAGTTGTTCGCTGTCATCAGGTGTCAGTTGCTCGCTGTCATCAGGTGACAGTTGCTCGCTGTCATCAGGTGTCAGTTGCCCTCTTCAAAAGTTTACCTTCTCCTCCTTGCATCCTCTCCATCTGTCTCACACAGGTCATCTAATTACGCAATAAGGGCGTGTCTTGCAAATTTCGCGCGGTAGGGGCGTGTATTGCGAATTTCCGCGCGGTAGGGGCGTGTCTTGCAAATTTCACGCGGTAGGGGCGTGTCTTGCGAATTTCGCGCGGTAGGGGCTTGTATTGCAAATTTCGCGCAGTAGAGGCGTGTCTTGTAAATTTCGCGCGGTAGAGGCGTGTCTTGCGAATTTCGCGCGGTAGGGACGTGTCTTGCAAATTTCGCGGGGTACGGACGTGTCTTGCAAATTTCGCGCGGTAGGGGCGTGTCTTGCAAATTTCGCGCGGTAGAGGCGTGTCTTGCGAATTTCGCGCGGTAGGGGCGTGTCTTGCAAATTTCCGCGCGGTAGGGGCGTGTCTTGCGAATTTCGCGCGGTAGGGGCGTGTCTTGCAAATTTCCGCGCGGTAGGGGCGTGTCTTGCGAATTACGCGCGGTAGGGTCGTGTCTTGCAAATTTCCGCGCAGTAGGGGCGTGTCTTGCAAATTTTCGCGCGGTAGGGGCGTGTCTTGCGAATTTCGCGCGGTAAGGGGCGTGTATTGCAAATTTCCGCGCAGTAGGGGCGTGTCTTGCGAATTTCCGCGCGGTAGGGGCGTGTCTTGCGCAGTAGGGGCGTGTATTGAAAATTTCGCGCGGTAGGGACGTGTCTTGCAAATTTCGCGCGGTAGAGGCGTGTCTTGCGAATTTCGCGCAGTAGAGGCCTGTCTTACAAATTTCGCGCGGTAGGGGCGTGTCTTGCAAATTTCGCGCGGTAGAGGCGTGTCTTGCGAATTTCCGCGCGGTAGTGGCCTGTCTTGCGCAGTAGGGGCGTGTCTTGCGAATTTCGCGCAGTAGGGGCGTGTCTTGAAAATTTCGCGCGGTAGAGGCGTGTCTTGCGAATTTCGCGCGGTAGAGGCGTGTCTTGCGAATTTCCGCGCGGTAGTGGCGTGTCTTGCGAATTTCGCGCAGTAGGGGCGTGTCTTGCGAATTTCGCGCAGTAGGGGCGTGTCTTGCAAATTTCGCGCGGTAGAGGCGTGTCTTGCGAATTTCGCGCGGTAGAGGCGTGTCTTGCGAATTTCCGCGCGGTAGTGGCGTGTCTTGCGAATTTCGCGCAGTAGGGGCGTGTCTTGCGAATTTCGCGCAGTAGGGGCGTGTCTTGCAAATTTCGCGGGGTAGAGGCGTGTCTTGCGAATTTCGCGCAGTAGGGGCGTGTCTTGCGAATTTCGCGCAGTAGGGGCGTGTCTTGCGAATTTCGCGCAGTAGGGGCGTGTCTTGCGAATTTCGCGCAGTAGGGGCGTGTCTTGCAAATTTCGCGCGGTAGAGGCGTGTCTTGCGAATTTCGCGCGGTAGAGGCGTGTCTTGCGAATTTCCGCGCGGTAGTGGCGTGTCTTGCGAATTTCGCGCAGTAAGGGCGTGTCTTGCGAATTTCGCGCAGTAGGGGCGTGTCTTGCGAATTTCGCGCGGTAGGGGCGTGTCTTGCAAATTTCCGCGCAGTAGGGGCGTGTCTTGCAAATTTCCGCGCAGTAGGGGCGTGTCTTGCGCAGTAGGGGCGTGTATTGAAAATTTCGCGCGGTAGGGACGTGTCTTGCAAATTTCGCGCGGTAGAGGCGTGTCTTGCGAATTTCGCGCAGTAGAGGCGTGTCTTACAAATTTCGCGCGGTAGGGGCGTGTCTTGCAAATTTCGCGCGGTAGAAGCGTGTCTTGCGAATTTCCGCACGGTAGTGGCCTGTCTTGCGCGGTAGGGACGTGTCTTGCAAATTTCGCGCGGTAGGGGCGTGTCTTGCAAATTTCCGCGCAGTAGGGGCGTGTCTTGCGAATTTCCGCGCGGTAGGGGCGTGTCTTGCGAATTTCGTGCGGTAGGGGCGTGTATTGCAAATTTCGCGCTGTAGGGACGTGTGTTGCAAATTTCGCGCGGTAGGGGCGTGTCTTGCAAATTTCGCGCAGTAGGGGCGTGTCTTGCAAATTTCCGCGCAGTAGGGGCGTGTCTTGCGAATTTCCGCGCGGTAGGGGCGTGTCTTGCGAATTTCGCGCGGTAGGGGCGTGTATTGAAAATTTCGCGCGGTAGGGACGTGTCTTGCAAATTTCGCGCGGTAGAGGCGTGTCTTGCGAATTTCGCGCAGTAGAGGCGTGTCTTACAAATTTCGCGCGGTAGGGCCGTGTCTTGCGAATTTCGCGCAGTAGGGGCGTATCTTGCGAATTTCGCGCAGTAGGGGCGTGTATTGCAAATTTTGAGCGGTAGGGGCGTGTCTTGCAAATTTCGCGCGGTAGGGACGTGTCTTGCAAATTTCGTGCGGTAGGGGCGTGTCTTGCAAATTTTGCGCGGTAGAGGCGTGTCTTGCGAATTTCGCGCGGTAGGGGCGTGTCTTGCAAATTCCGCGCGGTAGAGGCGTGTCTTGCGAATTTCGCGCGGTAGGGACGTGTCTTGCAAATTTCGCGCGGTAGGGGCGTGTCTTGCAAATTTCGCGCGGGAGAGGCGTGTCTTGCGAATTACGCGCGGTAGGGGCGTGTCTTGCAAATTTCCGCGCGGTAGGGGCGTGTCTTGCGAATTTCGCACAGTAGGGGCGTGTCTTGCGAATTTCGCGCGGTAGGGTCGTGTATTGCAAATTTCAGCGCGGCAGGGGCGTGTCTTGCGAATTTCGCGCGGTAGGGGCGTGTCTTGCGAATTTAGTGCGGTAGACCTCCTAAAGTCAATGTCCAGCTCCGTTGTCTTTGAGGTGTTAAGCTGTAGGTGGTTTGTGTGGCTCCATGCAGCGAAGTCATCCACCAGTCTCCTATACTCCTCCTCTCTGTCATCCCTGATGCACCCAACAATGGCTGTGTCATCTGCATACTTCTGTATGTAGCATAGCTCCGAGTTGTAGCAGAAGTCTGAGGTGTACAGGGTGAAGAGAACAGGAGCCAAACTGTGCCTTGGGGTGCTCCCGTGCTGCTGACCACCGTGTCAGACGTGGCGTTCTTTAGCCTGACGTACTGGGGCCTGCCAGTGAGGTTGTCAGAGATCCAGTCTACCAGAAAGGGGTCCACTCCCATCCCGCCCAGTTTGTCCCGTAGTAAGGTTGGCCAGATGGTATTGAAGGCACTAGAGAAGTCCAGGAAAAGAATCCTCACTGTGCCGCTTCCATTGTCCAGGTGGGAGTGGGCTCGGTGTAACATGTAGAGGATGGCATCCTCCACACTAACACCTGGCTGGTAGGCAAACTGAAGGTTGTCCTGGGCATGTTGTACCTGGGGTTGAGAAATAGTCTTCATCAGATGCGAAGTGAGTGCCACTGGTCGGAAGTCATTTAGTTCGTTGGGCCGGTTCTTTTTTGGAACGGGGACGATGCATGATGTCTTCCAAATGGTGGGCACTCTCCTTAGCTTCAGGCTAAGGTTGAACACGCGTTGGATTGGTTCACCCAGTTCAGTAGCACATGTGTTCAGTACCCTTGGACACACCTTGTCTGGGCCTGCTGCTTTCCTGGGTCGGATTTTCCTCAGCTGTCCTCTGACCTGGTCTGTGGTGAGGTGAGGCGGGGATTGTTTGGGAATAGGGGAGACGAGGTGGGGTGATGAGGTGTCTGGGGGGAGGTGTGTTGAGGGAAGAAGGAGATGTGGCTGCCGTGGGGATGAGGGCGTGGGGGGTAGGGACTGGTCAAAGCGGTTGAAGAAGGTGTTAAGTTCATTAGCCCTCTCAGTAGTCCCCCCCTGTGGCTTTGGTCTTTGTGTTAAGACCAGTGATGGTCCTCACACCTTCCCAGACGTCCCTCATGTTGTTCTCCCTCAGCTTTTCTTCCACCTTCCTCCTGTAGGTGTCCTTAGCTTCCCTCACACAGAGTTTTACCTCCTGCTGTGCAGCCTTCATGGCCTCCTTGTCTCTGCTCCTGAAGGCAACTTTCTTCTTGTTGAGAACAGCCTTGACTTCTTGCGTAACCCAGGGCTTGTTATTAGGGTAGCAGCGAACAGTCCTGACAGGTGAGACCACGTCAGTGCAGAAGTTCAGGTAATCCGTCAGGCAGTGTGTCATCCCCTCTCCATGCGGGTCCAGCAGCACATCCCAAACCGTGGTGTCAAAACAGTCTTTCAGGGCATTCTCCATCTCTGGGGACCACCTCCTGATGGATCGCGTTGCAGCAGGCAACTTTTGGACCAGGCGGGTGTACAAAGGCTGTAGGTGAACCAAGTTGTGATCAGACTTCCCTAGTGGGGGGAGGGGAGTCGCTCTGTATGCGTCTTTAACATTAACATACAGGAGATCTATTGTCCTGTTGTTCCGTGTGGGACAATCAACAACTTGATTAAACACAGCCAATGTACTGTCCAAAGTTACATGATTAAAGTCCCCAGAAAGGATCACAAGTGCATCAGGGTGCTGTGTCTGAAGCCTGGATGTGACGGAGTGGATTTTCTCACAGGCAGTGGCTGCGTCAGTGTTTGGGGGAATGTAGACACAAAGCTTGATTACGTGACTGATTTCCCTCGGCAGATAATATGGCCGCAGGCTAACAGCTAGTAGCTCGAGATTACGGCAACATGAGACTTTCTTCACAGAGATATGTCCAGGGTTACAACAACGATTGTTCACATACATGATGAGTCCTGAAGTAGTCGAGCAGATTCGTTGGATCCTTTGGGTAGAGAGACAGAGTCCGGTCCGTGAAGTCAGGCAAAAAGGTTTATTAAGAAGTTACACAAGATGTATAACAACGACAGGTGCGCAGAGCTCTGAGTTACGAGTGTGAAAACACGCGCATATATTCTTACAAGGCCGTTATCTACTGTTGTGAAAACATGCGCATATTTTCTTACAAGGCTGTTGTCTACTGTTGCACACAAGTCCTTATAAGGTAACATCCAGATGGTGTTATGCACACTGCGTCAGGTGGAACCAGGTGTCTCCTTTGCCTTCCAGCCGGAGGGCGTGAGACGTCCTTTCCAGTACGCGATGAGGACCAGTCCAGCGTGGTTCTGTCCACTTTCGCTTGAGCACCTTCAGGTAGACACACGGGGTGACCTGCAGTGGGACGGGTTGCTTGGGGTCCTCTTCAGTCTGCTTGGAGAACCCCTTAGGTTTGATATTGGTAATGGAGCGTGGGGTCCTGGAAAACAGCAACCTGTGTGGAGTTCGAATGGAGAGTAGCCCGTCCGGGTATTAACAGACATTCGAACACTTATCAGTGCCATTGGTAGTGCCGCGAGCCAGTTGACTCCGGTACTTATCATGACTCGGTTGAGGTTGTCCTTCAACGTCCTGTTCATTTTCTCCACCTGTGCCTGTGACTCGGGGTGGTAAACAGAACCAAACTTGTGTTTGAGGCCCAATTGGCGCTCCACCTGTTGTAAGTGGGTGTTCTTGAAATGCGTGCCATTGTCACTTTTCAGACAATGGGGAAAACCATGAGTTGGAATGTAATGGTTAACCAAATGTTTAGAGACGCTTTTTGCATCTTCTTTCCGGCAAGGATATGCTTCTGGCCATCCTGAGTAGGCGTCCACCATCACCAACAGGTACCTGTATCCAGAAACTGGGACCAACATGTCAGTATAGTCGATAACAACCATTTGTCCTGGAAAGAAAACTGAAGGGTGTGTTAGTCCTGGTAATGGTTTGAGAGTAGGCCTAATTGCAGCTTGATTGCAAACATTACACGAGATAAGTGCTTGTTTCACCATTTGGTTTTTAAATGGATGCCACCAATTGTCCAATCTTCGAATTGTTTCTTCTCTGCCTACATGTGTAGGACCATGTGCCTCAAGGATTAGAGATTTCAGATAGGCTACTGGTGCAGCCGGGCGTCCCCTTTTACACCAGACACCTTCTTCTGTTTTCCCTAAGCCTTGATTTATCCACATTGAAATTTCTTCAGGTGATGCTTGAGATTGAATGTGAAGAATTTTTGACCAAGATGACTGCCCATCCATTTCTTCAGCTGGAACCACCATCATTTGCCCTTGTGGCTGATAACCCGCGGTTTGTTTTGCCAATGCATCTGCCGCACGATTACCTTTTGATATTTTGTCAAGTCCGATTGAATGTCCTTTTAAATATATAACACCACTATGTTCCTTCTTTTAGCATTAAGTAAAGTCTTATTAGTTTGAGGGAAGTTGTATTTATCTTAAATCATGATTTCTTGTGTTTGGTAATTTACACATCTTAACTATATCACCACATGTCCAAAGAGTAGTTTCCTAAACTATATTTAAACTTGCTAGGCAAGTTTTAGCTTTACTCATGCTGGCTCATATTTCTTGTTTACCTTCTATGATATATTTAAGTCTGCAGTGGACAGTGGCTTCTTATTTCTCCCTCTCTGGAGGGCTTCTCAACACCACCTCTAACAGGATAAGAATGATCAGAAGTTATGAGAAGGTCAGTTTTGAATCTATTCAGGTGATGATGAGGATATTGTGTGTGTGTCACGAGTTGTGTAGTCATAACTTCGATCTGTGGATGTCTGTTAAAGTTTGTCATGTGTTTTTTTTTTTTTAATAAACCTTGAAGTTAGCAGAGAGTTCAAATTATCAGTATGTTTTGACTTCATGGTGAAGAGAGAAACCGAGGCGGAGGTTCGAGGGAATTCTTTCTTCTCTCACACACACAGGGAGCAGGTCGTAGCAGAGACACCTCTTTATCTTATTCAATTTAAATTGAAAACATCATGTGTTTGGTTGTTTATCTCTGAGCTCAGTGTTATTTGTAATATCTATGTGAATGTCCGAGAGTATTGTGTGAGTTCAAATGTGTTTTATGAATGTAATGGTTAATTAGATCAGGTGTCAGTCATAGCTCTTTAATTATTTACCCACAACAGAAATACAGTATCTATTCTAGATTACTCTTTTGCTTATCTTAACTAGTTTCAAATATTCACTTCAAGGAGATTTCCTATTAGTCTATAGTTATTTGGTTTATTCTTCTAGAGAGAAGAATGTCATATTTAAATTTCTCAGTGTTTCTTTTAATTTATCTCTTAATCTATTATTTTTTTTCTTTGACCTTTCCTCCTACAGTATTTTAGTCTCTATAGTCTAGTCTCTGGAGGTGACAAGTCAGCAGCTCTAGACAGAGTCACTTTTAATTAGTTTAAATAAAATTCTGCATCAGTCGACCACACAAGTTTTTGTTTAATTTTCTTATGGCTGCTTTCTTCATAGCTCTGAGTGGAGCAATCAGAGTATGTTATTCTGGGATTTACTTTTTTACTGTTACATTTTAGACTCAGGAAGATATGTCTCTTACAGGCTAGATTTGTGTACTTTTTCGTCAAATCACAAACAACTTTGCATTTCTTAATCATTTATCTCAGGGCCCGAGCTTCTCCACCAGCAACCACAGCAAGAGCAACACGAGGGACAGAAGTGTCAGAGAGAGCATAGAGAACACCTTGTTCAGTAGTTAGTTCAGCAGCCACACCATCAGGACCACAAAATTGTCACGCAGACAAGAGTCAAGTTCATGTTTGCGACCAGATCGTGCCATTTGTCTTCATAATCACGTTCATCATCATCCCAGATATAGTTCTTAGTGCAGCGTGGGGGGTCCAAAGGTGGATCATAGGAATGAAGTCTCAAAAGTCTTTTCAAGATCAGAGAAATCAGATGTTCAATCACGTTGAACCAGTACAGCTCCTCCCTCTCTGGAGCAGAAGTTCATTCTTGGTGGAGAGTTGTTGAGGTTGAGTTCTTGTTTGTTCAGCTCAGAAAGATTTCTTCAACTGTAGGTGTCATCAATAGGGAACTGGACCAAAGTTCCTGGACTAAAAGCCAAAAATGCGCCATTGTTGAACAAAATTCTTTGTTTGTTTCCATACCCTCGTCCTCTTCTCCTGCCACACCCATGCACTCCAGCCAGTGGCCAATAGGGAGCTATGATAGGACCCTAGAACTATCATCAACTATCATCTCTCTATTTTTAGAGAAGCTCTTTTAAGTCTTTAAGTTGAATCCTAATTAGCTGTATCTGGCTAGCTCAAGAGCTCAATAAGGGCACTTTGTGTAATTAATTACCATTAAGTTAAAACAGAGTTTAAAGTTTCTTATTTTTCTTCCCTGTCAGGAGCTTTAACTTGTCACCTGTAGTAATAGTTACTTTTGTCTTGTCAATAAATGAATAGAACAAATTAATAATAATATTAATGATATTAATAATAATGCTAAAAATAATAATAATAATAATAAGTAAAGAAGCGATTATCAAAAAATAATTAAATTAAAATATAAAAGAGGAAGAATTTAAAAATCTAAATTAAGAACCAAAACTTAAATTAACTAATTAAAATCCATTATAAAATCCTGACCATGCAATACCCCAAAAAACGAGCATCAGCTTGAGAAAGCACTATTGAAAAATATAATCTAAATTTGTGACAGAACCAGAGACTTACGTTTATTCTTCCAGGCAACCAAAACTAATATAAAATATATATGTAATCTTTTCCTAACCAAATATAAACTTAATTTTAGATTATAAATCTATGAGGAAAATAAGATAAAATCTTTCTCACCTGATTCTTGAAGTAAGGTATAGTGGGATCCCTGGTTGCCTGGAGAACAATCAGCTCAGAGTTCGTCTCGGAATCGAAAAGGCCTTGTTTCAACTTTCCTTTCCAATCTTCCCCCGCCTCTTTCTCAGAGGGCGGGATTGACTCCACCCCTTTGATACCAGCAGCTGTACTTCCTGTAACTGATTTAGTCACAAGCAGAGCAGTGGACAGATGCAACCATCTTACCAAACATTATGTGTCTTGAAGATTTTTCACTCTTCCTGCTCTATTTCTCCCTTTCAATGTTAATTTCGAAGTGCCTTCCGCCTCCATTTCGTTTATTCTTCCGATAAGCTTGTGTTCTACTCTATTCAACACATCAGTTAGAAGATGAATGGAACTATTTTGGGGAAGGTAACCTGCATTTTGAGTCTCTGTAAACCATTTCACCATTTTTGCTTTTTTTTCATCTCGTTCATTTGGCGCAAAATTTACACTATAGACCTGAACTGCGGCCTGTAACTGATCTGACAAAGACATTTTTTGAGGATGCGGGACACATCTCGACCAATCAATTCAATTTGTAGAAAGATTAAATTCTTTCTGTAATTTACTCAACATTTTAGTTTGGATTTATTTTTATAGTACTTCTAAAATTTTAACAGTTTTTCTTAGTCTAGTTATGATACCAATGAGACCAGTATTTCCGGACTACGCCCTAGTTCCTGTTTTTTTTTTTGTTTTTTTTATGTTCAAAATTGTATATTTATCCTACAATTATTTTCACATACAACAATACAATATTTAAAAACCTTTTATTTATCAATTTGTCCCCCGACCACGACGGTATTCAACACGAGAATATGGGACCAGTTAACTTTTCCTCCGAGCACGACGGAATTCAACACGAGAATTACGGAACAAGCCAACACCTCTAATCTTCTATCAATATTTTTCAACAATTGTTCACCTCGAGGACTTCTAAAAATTTTAAAAACTTGCCACAATAATACTTGTACCACTATTCCAACACGAGGATATAGTATTTTCTTTAAAACCTGTTAAAACAACACTTGTACCACTATTCCAACACGAGGATATAGTATTTCCACTACTCCAACACATGGACGTAGTATTTTCAAAAACACAAGAAGTCTTCACAACTATTCCAACACGAGGATATAGTAATTTCACAATTCTCACTACTCCAACACGAGGACGTAGTATTTTTCAAAAACACAAGAAATTTTCACAACTATCTTACTCGGCGCCTCGAGTCCACCTCCCCCAGAATGGGATCCGGCTCCTCCGAACCCTCTCTCTCAAAGGATCCTGTTCGTGACGCCAATTGAAGTAGTCGAGCAGATTCGTTGGATCCTTTGGGTAGAGAGACAGAGTCCGGTCTGTGAAGTCAGGCAAAAAGGTTTATTAAGAAGTTACACAAGATGTATAACAACGAGAGGTGCGCAGAGCTCTGAGTTACGAGTGTGAACAAACGCACATATATTCTTACAAGGCCGTTATCTTACAAGGCCGTTGTCTGTCTACTGTTGCACACAAGTCCTTATAAGGTAACATTCAGCTGGTGTTATGTCTGACTAATGGGGTGAAAGTTACAGACAGAAGTTATTGACACGTTTCCTGAGTGTTCGGGCTTGACCTTTATTGAATAGAACACTCAATGATAATGAACGAATACAGGTGATAAGGTTATGCAAACAGATTGACAGAAATATAATGAGGCTTAAGTGGAGTTACACAACAACAGTGTGAGTGGAGTTACACAACACTAACACTAACACTGACATTAAACACAAACACTTGTGTTTTTCTCATGTTTTCTTCTCTTGTGTTTGTTTGTCATCCAAACACACATCAATCCTCTCACAACAGTGAGTCATGTGATCATTTATACATCAAGTGTTGAACTGATGAAAACTTCATTATTTCATGTGTTTGATCAAGTTGATCCTGATTGAAATCAAAGTCTTCAAATGTTCACACAATCATGTGATGATCTTATGAACGTCAAGAGTTCAGTGTTTCCTCCAATCAAGGCTTTCAAGTCAAAATAGAGAAAAAATCTCTTGTTGACGTTTCCGTCTCTTTCACAGGCTGATCAGGTGTCGACTGTCAGAGAGAAGTTGTTCACTTCTGTCCTCAGTCCTCAGCTCTCCGTCCTCTAGTCTGACTCAACTGGACCTGAGTAGAAACGACCTGAAGGATCCAGGAGTGGAGCTGCTGGACTGAAGAGTCCACACTGTCACCTGGAGACTCTCAGGTCAGAACATCATGTCTTCAGTTCTTCTGATTTAATGAAACTGTTTCTCCTTCATTACAGTCTGTCAGCGTGTCAGATCTCAGCAGGAGGTTGTTCTTCTCTGGTCTCAGCTTTGACATCTAACCCATCCCATCTGAGAGAGCTGGACCTGAGCTTCAATCATCCAGGAGGACCAGGACTGGAGCTGCTGTCTGCTGGACTGGAGAGTCCAGACTGGAGGCTGGAGACTCTCAGGTATGGACGGAGCAGCAGAACTCACTGACTGAGCTCCAAAGATCTTCAGACTGAACATGTGATCAGAAGCAGAGAGATGTGAGTGTGTGACGCTGCTCAGACTCTTCATCTGAACTGAGCACATGAATCCAACTCTCAGAGCTTCTCCATGTTCTCCTGCTGGACACCAGTGGAAGAACAAGGAGACAGTGGAGACTGAGCGAGTGTTTCTAGATCCATCTTTGTTGTGGTCAACACAGTCATGAAAGAACGTCCACTTAGCATCTGAAGTCAAATGAATCTGATCTTCTCAATGTTTCCTCCTCCAGGCTGGATCACTGTGGACCACAGAGGTTAACATCTGGATGGAAGAAGTGTAAGTTTGATTTGATTGATGGATGAGAACTCCTTGACTCTGTCAGCTTCTAGTGGAGCAGTTGTGATGTTGAGATGTTGTTACACTTGAATCTGCTGATGGAGCTTCATCAAGTCCAGGATGATGGTGGAGATGAACGCAGAGATGTTTCAAGAACATGAAGAAACATCATGTTAGCTACATGCTAGTTTAGCTGCTGACTTGATATGGACACACTGGTGTCAATCAAATGTGACAAGATGATTCTGGGATGTTCCTCCTGGTTCTTCTCTGGAGGTGGTCCCAGTCTCAGAAGACTGTTGACTTCACTTTGAAGATGATCTCCACTAGATGTCAACAAACAGAGCAGCCCTCCCTAGCTTGCTGGGACACTGAGTCCATGATTGTGTTGAAGAGAAAGTTCTTCCACCATCATCACCTCTCGTGTCTTCTTCTCTCAGACTTCCGTCCACTCTCACTGGACCCGGACACAGCACACCGGCGCCTCCTACTGTCCAACGACAACAGGACGGTGGAACTTGTGACGCAGGATCAGGATTATCTGGACCATCCCGTCAGTTTCCACCGGTGTCTTCAGGTGATGAGCAGAGAAGCTGTGACTGGACCATGTTACTGGGAGCTGGAGTGGAGAGGAGGAGCTTCTATCGCACTGACTCTCAGAAGAGACGGAGGGAAAGAAGACGAGTCTGAGTTTGGACAGAACCGTTATTCCTGGAGTCTGAGCTGCTCTGATGATGATGGATATAAATTCTGTCACGATAAGAACGAATATGTCATCAAGAGTCAAGAAGTTTCTCACAGAGTAGGAATGTTGATGAACTTTAGTGAACCTGGATATTTAATCTTCTACAGTGTCTCCTCTGATGGAAAGAAACACCTCGACACCTTCTTCACCTCCACTGAACCTTTGTACCTGGGATTTGGAGTCACAGAGGTTCCTGGTTCTGGTTCCTCAGTGTGTGTGTGTGACCTGAGTGTGTGAGTGTGTTCCTCCAACACACGTGTGTTGCTGCTGTCAATCATCATTAAAGTGCTGACAGTGATGATGGAAGAAATCTGCTCCTGAAACAAACGTGTTGATCTGAATGTTGTTGAAGAAACTCTTTCATCACTTGTTGAGTCGACTGAAGACTTGAAGTTCAGTGGAGCAAGTGTCACTTATGATGTTCATCATGATATAATAAAACATTTGGTTTAAAACTTTCAAGAGACTCAAGGTCACTTCACAATAAAAGGTTAGAAAGAAGGTCAGACGGGTAGATGTGAGGTCAGACAGGTATAAATTACATATTTACCTGTCAGTCTGCCAAGTATCTTCTGAATCGATCGATTCGCACGTGGTTTTTTTTGGAGCCGTTTCCTGTTGGAGTCGCACGAGTCATGTTGACATTTTCCGTCACTTCCGCCTGATTTCATGAAGTTCATCAATTCAATACGACGTCACTTTGCTTCATGTATCCACTGTTTTACATTTAAACAAATGATACTTTTGTTTCAAGACTGTTGAACAGATGCTCGTGGATCAGGTGTCGTTGCAGATCTTCAAGCTTCACACATGTGCATGAAGACCAAAGACATCACAGTCGCGTTTGATGCCACGACCCAGGAAGGTGTTCTCATCGCCAGTGAGCCCCACAAAAGATGTTCATGTCATCGCCGTTGACCAACTTCCTGGGGGAACTGCTGACGATTATGCCGACCATGTGGGTTCAGCAGTTGACGGTCTTGCCTCTGAATATGCAGATGACCAGCATGAAGATGTTGAGACGGTCGACAATAATCAACAACGTTTCAAATTCAAGGACGGATCGAGTGGCTCTATATTTTTAGAAAATAAAGGCCTACAGGTATAATACCTCGTAACCGTGGTGATAGATCACTTCTTCATATCGCCGGTAAACTTCCTTCATGTTTTTTCTACTGCGACTGTGTCATGTGTTGGTGTGCAGGCGTGCATTAAGAAGGACTTCTAAAAGACACACACACACACACACACACACACACACCCCCACACACACACCCACACACACACACACACACACACACACACACTTACTTTTTGGGGGCGCGCCTCTCAATACCCCCCTTCGAGGACAGACCTTTCTGAATATGTTAGAGATGCTGGCAACACGAAAACATTAGTTTATATATTATTATTATATATATTATAGTTATACCACAAATCTCTAAATGTAGATTTGGAGCCAGGGCCTTTAGTTTTCAAGCCCCTCTGCTTTTCGATAAAGCCTATAACTAACTTAACTGTTTATCTTTAGCTGCTATAACTAACTTAACTGTTAATCTTAGCTGCTATAGGCTGAGAATGCTGGAGGAGTGTACACTAAATAAAACAAAATGAATATCTTTTGCAGTGTAACTAGACGAAACCGTATAACATATTTATTTTAGCGCGCTTTCAACCAGGGCGGCGCCTATAACTGGTCTGAACCTGCACATTCATGCTGAGTGTATGTAGCATGCTAGCACACTTTTCACACTTCATAGCACACACACATGCCCAATTCAGACGCACACACACACACACACACACACACACACAAAATCCATATAATGCTGCAATGTGTTCCTTAACTAATATTAAACGCAGTTAAACATCCATTTGAACATCTCAGAAGCATTCAATCAATACACAATCAAAGTAAAGAAAACATTTCACCAACCATTGGCGTCTTTGGACTGAAGCCATTGTTGTGAACTTGGAGCGTCTTCTCTCTCTGACTGACTGACTGACTGAGACCCTCCATTACCTCACAGTTCACAGGTGCTGCTCATTAGTGACAATGACTGAAGCAGTGCTGTGTCTCAAATCGCATACTAGCTACTCAAAGTTAGTATTCATAGTATGCGAAATTAAGTGCGCCATGCACACTAAATTGGCGTACTAACATTCCCACAGAACTGAGTATGGTTCGATGGACACTAACCACCCTAAATGGCCGCCATATTAATGACGTTGACGTTGTGAACGGAAGTTACGTCACTACCAGTCAAATGGAGGCAAGAGAGCACGTTGAGAGCGACGCCCCCTCGGTCAATTTTTCAACTTTATATCGATGTAAGTTTTTCATTTCATATGTTTGCACTAGTGCTGTTGTATAGAAACGTCAGTAACGTTTGTTTATTTGTATTTTGGATGAAAACGTGAATGCTAATGTTATTTCGCTAGCTTGTGAGCGAACACTCACTAAACATAGGTCATGACATGTACGTTACGTTTATTGTACTATAAGATGTGTGTTCACAGCCGAAATGCTGAAGCTAGCGTATCAGCACACAGTATATAAACGTTATTGTTTTTACTGTTCTGAGTATAGATATTATTGTATTTATTTTCATTTAAAAATGTATTTATTTTTAAGGGGGCGATGAAGACACAAGGGCCCTCTTTGAGTGGCGATCAATGCAGCCATCACTGGCTATGAGGAAGTGAATGAACAACATATTTGATCATGCTAACATGAATGACACCTTTCATAACTTACATGTTTGTAGACATTGATGTTACTGTAAGGAGTGTCATTGCATAGTTGTGTCAACTTGTATTTCAATCAGGGTGTTCATTAAGGCCCGGGAGCTGGGGGGGAAGGTGACCCCAGCCTACGTCAAAAAGAAGTGGGAAAACCTTAAGCAAGCATACAAGGTTGGTTTTCAAGCTAAGATGTGCTGCTGGCAAACACATTACTCCCAGAAACATTATTAGAAGTTAAATGGCTTCATATGACAATAAGGATAGAGATGTAAAAAATATCATTCCCTCTAATTCTTTCCTTCACAGAAGCTGAAGTCAACTGGGGTCAGCACAGAGGGGGGTGAAGTCACTGCCGCATCCTGGAAGTGGTCCACCTCGATGGATGAGGCGATTGACGTTGAGGACGTTGAGGACGTTGAGGACGTTGTGGACGTTGTGGACGTTGAGGACGTTGAGGACGTTGAGGACGTTGAGGATGTTGTGGACGTTGTGGACGTTGAGGACGTTGTGGACGTTGTGGACGTTGAGGACGTTGTGGACGTTGAGGATGTTGAGGACGTTGTGGACGTTGAGGATGTTGAGGACGTTGAGGACGTTGAGGATGTTGAGGACGTTGTGGACGCTGCCAACAACATTGTGGAAGGCTGCTGTCCAAGCCAAACGGGCAAAACCAGCTCCCACCAGTGGCAGTTCCTCTTCTGATGGGTGACGGACGACCTTGGAGAGGAGGGTGAGGACCTTTGTGCTCGTTTTGTGTATGGCACGGTGGACTGTGGCTCGGTGCATGCCAAAGGCTCTTCCCACCACAAGGTAAGAGGTCCCACTGGCTAACCAAAGAAAAAAAAACTAAGGCCTCAATGACGGGTCCCCAGCCATGGTCACTCGCCTCGCCGAGGGCAACCATCAGGGCATTAAAAGATGGCCTGGAGAGGCAGAAGTCGGGACGGAGGTCTCCACTATCGAAGTACAGTAAAGTGGCATTTATTTGGCAGTACTGCCTGGGGTTTGGAGCCTGTTGGAGGAAAAAAAGTTCATGTTTTAATAAAGTTATATTAAGTAAATCTTCTTGTGTTTTACAATTATGCTTGACTGGTAGGGCAGCAGTTATACGTTACTGTCTAGTTGGTTTTCAAAGGACATTAACACCGTCACTGCTGTAGGACTAGAAGATGTTTTCCCAACACCTGTTATGATTATTTTTTCATCTTGAGCATAACCAAATCTATATATCCTATTTACAATATATTTACCTGTTATACCTCTGGGTCAAGTTGACCCAATCTGTTTCCTTCTTCCATCCACAATAAGTTTTTCCTTCCGTTTATCACAGACCTACGTTTTTTCTTTTTTTTATCCGATTGATCTGTTCCCTACCTCTAGTCTGTCCTCCCTTTTCCCTTCTTTCCTTCCTTCACATAAAGTTTATTAGCAAAGAACACAGTTTATCAGGTAAAAAAAAAAAGAAAATCTCATATATATGCATATCTATCTATATATAAATTTATATATGCATATATATTCATATACTTACAGGTACATTTTCTGCCAGCAGTAGAAGGATGAGACGTCTTCGCTGCTGATAGCGGCGTAAATAACTCTTGAATATTTCGTTATTCATATTTTTCTTCATTTCTTTTTCTCCCAAAGCTGCCAGCAGGTGTCGATATCGTTCCAACAGCTGATTGCAATCATCGTTAATTAGTAGAAGAAGAAGAAGCTGTCGCGTCATTTCCTGCTAGTGTGTAGCAGCAGAGTTTGATTTGAGACATACTACTACCTTTACAGGTGAAGACAATAACAATCAGCAGGAGAACACAAGACAGGTGAAGACAATAACTAATCAGCAGGAGAACACAAGACAGGTGAAGACAATAACTAATCAGCAGGAGAACACAAGACCAGGTGAAGACAATTACTAATCAGCAGGAGAACACAAGACAGGTGAAGACAATAACTAATCAGCAGGAGAACACAAGACAGGTGAAGACAATAACAATCAGCAGGAGAACACAAGACAGGTGAAGACAATAACTAATCAGCAGGAGAACACAAGACAGGTGAAGACAATAACTAATCAGCAGGAGAACACAAGACCAGGTGAAGACAATAACTAATCAGCAGGAGAACACGAGACAGGTGAAGACAATAACTAATCAGCAGGAGAACACAAGACAGGTGAAGACAATAACTAATCAGCAGGAGAACACAAGACCAGGTGAAGACAATTACTAATCAGCAGGAGAACACAAGACAGGTGAAGACAATAACTAATCAGCAGGAGAACACAAGACAGGTGAAGACAATAACAATCAGCAGGAGAACACAAGACAGGTGAAGACAATAACTAATCAGCAGGAGAACACAAGACCAGGTGAAGACAATTACTAATCAGCAGGAGAACACAAGACAGGTGAAGACAATAACAATCAGCAGGAGAACACAAGACCAGGTGAAGACAATAACTAATCAGCAGGAGAACACAAGACAGGTGAAGACAATAACTAATCAGCAGGAGAACACAAGACAGGTGAAGACAATAACTAATCAGCAGGAGAACACAAGACAGGTGAAGACAATAACTAATCAGCAGGAGAACACAAGACAGGTGAAGACAATAACAATCAGCAGGAGAACACAAGACAGGTGAAGACAATAACTAATCAGCAGGAGAACACAAGACAGGTGAAGACAATAACTAATCAGCAGGAGAACACAAGACCAGGTGAAGACAATAACTAATCAGCAGGAGAACACAAGACAGGTGAAGACAATAACTAATCAGCAGGAGAACACAAGACAGGTGAAGACAATAACTAATCAGCAGGAGAACACAAGACCAGGTGAAGACAATTACTAATCAGCAGGAGAACACAAGACAGGTGAAGACAATAACTAATCAGCAGGAGAACACAAGACAGGTGAAGACAATAACAATCAGCAGGAGAACACAAGACAGGTGAAGACAATAACTAATCAGCAGGAGAACACAAGACAGGTGAAGACAATAACTAATCAGCAGGAGAACACAAGACCAGGTGAAGACAATTACTAATCAGCAGGAGAACACAAGACAGGTGAAGACAATAACAATCAGCAGGAGAACACAAGACCAGGTGAAGACAATAACTAATCAGCAGGAGAACACAAGACAGGTGAAGACAATAACTAATCAGCAGGAGAACACAAGACAGGTGAAGACAATAACTAATCAGCAGGAGAACACAAGACAGGTGAAGACAATAACTAATCAGCAGGTTAAGGGACCGGAAAGGAAACTCAAAGACACAGAAGGGAGCAGGTTTCAAAATAAAAACAGGAAACACCAAGAAAGACACACAAGACATAACAAAAGTATTAAATGATTGAATATTAAAAAAGAAACCTTTAAATAAAGTATTAAATGATTGAAAATGAATAAATAAACTTTCTCTCCAGCGCTCCCAAGTCATTCCTGCAGTCCGTGTCCGGCTGCACTGTGGCGGTGCAGGCACCAGAGGGCGCCACAGGCACAGTGGCGTATTGTCCTGACGGAGGCGAGAAGGACGTGAGGAACAGTGTGGAGGCTGCAGTCAAAGTTCAACCAGGGTGAGAAGACTCTATGACGTCATCCTCTTCATCTCCTTTTCTTTTTCTTCTTCTTCGTTCCATTTCTCTTCTTTATCATTCTTCATTTTTCTTTTATTCTTGCTTCTCTTTTCTTATCATTCTTTCTTGTCATTTCTTCTTCAACACTTCTTTATTTGTTCTTAAATGACCTCCTTTACTTCTTCTTCTGTCTTCCTTCTCGTTCTCTCTCGCTCCGTCACGTTCGTTTCTCTCCGTCACAGCTGGATGAAGTGCGTCGGTGTGTTTGTTCGCACAAACAATGTCGGACTCCGTAGTGTTCTCTGGATTCTTCCCAACATGATGATATGTTTAGTCGCTATTCATCATTTAATGGCTGGTTGTCGCAGTGCTGCCCCGCAAATGGGGTTGGCTTTGTTAACAACTGGAAAACCTTCTGGGGAAAACCTGGTCTGCTTAGGAGAGACTGATCCATCCCACGTTGGAAGGAGCATCTCTCTTGTCTAGCAGTGTTGAGAGTTTTAGTGTAACGTGACTCAGAGCACAGATCAGAAGAACTGCATCTTCACCTTCTTCTGCTCCTACAACAGCCACCTGCCTTTAACCGCATAGAGAGGGTCAATCTGACCCACTTAGTAAAAACAAGAAGAAATGTCACTAGAAGAGCTGTTAAAGAAAATTCAAATAAATCTGAATCAAATAAATACTTGCACTACCATTGTAGAGGAGAATTAAGTGTGGATTGTTGAATATCCGATCCTCAAAAGCTGCACTAATTAATGAACTCATGTCAGATAAAACCATTGACTTATTCTGCTTAAACCTGGCTGTCTATAGATGATTATGATTATCTGATTTCTCTGATCTTGAAAAGACTTATGAGACTTCATTCCTATGATCCACCTTTGGACCCCCCACACTGCACTAAGAACTATGTCTGGGATGATGATGAACGTGATGATGAAGACAAATGGCACGATCTGGTCGCAAACATGAACTTGACTCTTGTGATGACATTTTTGTTGTCCTGATGGTGTGGCTGCTGAACTAACTACTGAACAAGGTTCTCTATGCTCTCTGACACTTCTGTCCCTCGTGTTGCTCTTGCTGTGGTTGCTGGTGGAGAAGCTAGGTTCTATATGTTTGTATGTTATTGTTAATAACAAGCACTAAATCAAAGTAAAGAAAACATTTCACCGACCATTGGCGTCTTTGGACTGAAGCCATTGTTGTGAACTTGGAGCGTCTTCTCTCTCTGACTGACTGACTGACTGAGACCCTCCATTACCTCACAGTTCACAGGTGCTGCTCATTAGTGACAATGACTGAAGCAGCTGCTGCTGGTGCACTCTGGGAAATGTGGTTCTTTCACACACTGAGATTCATTTAAATAAAGTATTAAATGAATCAATATTAAAAAATAAACCTTTAAATAAAGTATTAAATGATTGAATATTAAAAGAATAAACCTTTAAATAAAGTATTAAATGATTGAATATTTATAAATAAACCTTTAAATAAACAAAGTATTAAATGATTGAATATAAAAAAAATAAACCTTTAAATAAAGTATTAAATGATTGAATATTAAAAAATTAACCTTTAATAAAAAAAAGGATTAAATGATTGAATATTAAAAATTAAACCTTTAAATAAAGTATTAAATGATTCAAAATTAAAAAATAAACCTTTAAATAAAGTATTAAATAATTTAATATTTATAAATAAACCTTTAAATAAATAAAGTATTAAATGATTGAATATTTATAAATAAACCTTTAAATAAATAAAGTATTAAATGATTGAATATTAAAAAAAGAAAACTTTAAATAAAGTATTAACTGATTGAATATTTAAAAAATAAACCTTTAAATAAATAAAGTATTAAATGATTGAATATTAAAAAAAATAACCTTTAAATAAATAAAGTATTAAATGATTGAATATTAAAAATTAAACTTTTAATAAAAAAGTATTAAATGATTGAATATTAAAAAAAATTACCTTTAAATAAAGTATTAAATGACTAAATATTAAAAAATAAACCTTTAAATAAAGTATTAAATGATTCAAAATTAAAAAATTAACCTTTAAATAAAGTATTAAATGATTGAATTTAAAAAAATAAACCTTTAAATAAAGTATTAAATGATTGAATATTAAAAGAATAAACCTTTAAATAAAATATTAAATGATTGAATATTTATAAATAAACCTTTAAATAAATAAAGTATTAAATGATTGAATATTAAAAAAAATAAACCTTTAAATAAAGTATTAAATGATTGAATATTAAAAAATTAACCTTTAATAAAATAAGGATTAAATGATTGAATATTAAAAATTAAACCTTTAAATAAAGTATTAAATGAAAAAAAAAAACAAGCTTTAAATAAATTATTAAATTATTTAATATTAAAAAATTAACCTTTAAATAAAGTATTAAATGATTGAATATTTAAAAATAAACCTTTAAATAAATAAAGTATTAACTGATTGAATATTAAACAAATAAACCTTTAAATAAATAAAGTATTAAAAAAAATAACCTTTATATAAATACTGTATTAAATAATTGAATATTAAAAAATAAACCTTTGGGGCGCTGCTGAGCATAGCAATGGACTAGACAAGTTTTTTGGAGCTCCACAGAACGAGTAAATAAAAGTAATTTTTTCAGGGCACTTTTTGGAAAATATTCGAATTTTACCTTTGCTAAGCCATATACCTTAAAAATGGAAACTGCGAAATGGCTGGTAAATCAAGCAAAGGTAGGCAAACAACGACTCAAGCCACGAGGCCTTCGACTTTAGCCTCGAGCTCCATTGAAGTAGCTTTCCTGAAAGAGTGTCTCGACACCCGACGCGTCACCGAGTCGCTCAAGATGGAGCTACTATCTTCGGTGCGCAAGGATTTAGCTTCTTCAAACAGAAGCTCGAGCAGTGTTGGAGAGTGAGATGGCGGTGATTCGAGCGGATATTGTTGCAGCGCGAGCGCAGCTCAAAGAATACAGGTCCACGACCTCTGAACTCTCCGCCATGAAAGCTACGTGGAGTGGACGGGGTTCGGTTCGGATTTGCTTATCCTGCGCGCTTCAGAATCACGTACAAGAACGTGTAGAAATCCTTCTACTGCTGCAGAGGCGCGAGTATGTCAACAAAAACATCAGTGGAGACACGTGACGCGTGAAGACACTCCGGTGAGACAGTGATTTAACAACATTATAGCAACTGATTCAACTTTTTCTACACGTTTAATACAAGTTAATGTTATTTTGATGTTCTCCTTTATCCTTGTTGATGCTGGTTATTTAAATACCAATCATGTGAGTCCTTCTTATTGTCATTAGATGTTTATGATAAATAATACTATAATTGAAGTGAGCCTTACTTGTATTAACTTCTGTTGGAGCAACTTTAGCTTCCTGAGCATGTTAGTGCAGATACCTTTTACGGTAGGTTGTGCGATCTCTCCTTTTTTTTTGGAGAAGATTGTCACGTGTGTGTGTGTTGTTCTCTGTTGTTCAAGGGCATTATGTGTTGTTGTTGTTTGTTTTGTTTACTCCATACAGTTACTGTATACTGTATACTGTATTTACACCCATGTTAAAATATGAGTCACAACCCACTGTCTTTAGGTTCAACACCTTTTATAAGCTGGAACGTAAAAGGAGTGAACATCCTATTGAGCGTAACAAGGTTCTTACACACCTGAAGTCATTAAGTGGAGAGATAATGTTCTTACAAGAGACACACTTACGTCCAGAAGAACACTCAAAGTTAAAGAGGGGATGATAGAACATGTTTATCACTCTAATTATGGGGATAGGTCAAGAGGAGCTGCCATACTTATTAGAAAAGGAGTCTGTTTTCAACTCACCAATGTCACATCTGATAACAAGGGAAGATATGTCATAGTCGTGGGTAGATTGTCTGGAACTGAGGCGGCACTAGTTAATGTTTATGGCCCTAACTGATCCTCACTTCTTCTCTAGACTAATAGCAACTATTCCAGATCCTAACAAATATAACATCATTTTAGGAGGTGACTTTAATCTCGTACCTGAGCCAACGTTAGATCCTCCACTAAACTTCATAATAATTTATCAAAATCAGCAAATACAGTAAATCTCATTAAACAATCTTATGCACTTACTGACCCCTGGAGGAAATTAAACCTCACTACCAAACAATATTCTTTTTTTTCACATGTCCACCAATCGTTTTCGAGGATATACTTTTTTCTGATAGACAACAGAATTTTGCCGTGTGTAACAAAATGCCAATACCACAGTATTGTGATTTCCCATCATGCACCAGTCCAACTGGACATAGCATTTCCAGACAGTGCACCAGTTCAACTGGACATAGCATTTCCAGACAGTGCACCAGTTCAACTGGACATAGCATTTCCAGACAGTGCACCAGTTCAACTGGACATAGCATTTCCAGACAGTGCACCAGTTCAACGCACATGGCGTCTTGACCCGCTCTTATTGTCAAGCAAAAACTTTCAACATTTTCTCTCGGATCAAATTGATTTCTTTCTTGACATCAATATTACTCCCGGAATGTCCTACACTTCAATCTGGGAGGCACTCAAAGCTTATCTAAGGGGACAAATTATTTCATTTTCAGCAAATGTCAAGAAAGAAAGAACTAAACGCCTCAATGAGATACAGCAGAAATTATTACAATTGGATAAAAAATGTGCATCTCAGCCTAATCCATCCTTATTCAATGAAAGACAATTATTACAAGCCGAATACAATCATTTAACCACTGTCCAAATTGAGAGACTCCTCCTGAAAACAAAACAAACCTACTATGAACACAGTGACAAAGTGGCTCGACTACTGTCACCAAATCAAACAATCGGCAGCAAATCATTTCTGAAATTAATACAGCTGAGGGTTTGACATCCGTACATCCACAAACTATTAATGACCAGAAAATGTTATAGCAACCTTTATACCTCTGAGACTTCTGCAACATCATTGGAGATTGAGGACTTTTTATAAAATATGCAAATTCCCCAAATTAATAAACAAGAACAATCTGTTATAGACTCCAGAATAACAACAGAGGAAATAACTCTAGCTATAAACTCAATGCAAAGCGTAAAAGCACCTGGTCCAGATGGATTCCCCACTGAAGTTTATAAAATGTTTTCAATAAACTTTCCCCTATTTTAAGTAAATTATTTGAAGAAACACTTATAACTTTAAAACTACCACCAACAATGAATCAGGCAACTATTACAGTTATACCTAAAAAAGGAAAAGATCCGCGAGAATGTGGCTCGTACCTTACCTTACCTCACCTCACCTTACCTTACCTTATCTTATCTTACCTCACCTTACCTTACCTTATCTTACCTTATCTTACCTTAACTTATCTTACCTTATCTTACCTTACCTTATCTTACCTTACCTTACCTTACCTTACCTTATCTTACCTTACCTTATCTTACCTTATCTTACCTTAACTTATCCTACCTCACCTTACCTCACCTTACCTTATCTTACCTCACCTTACCTTATCTTACCTCACCTTACCTTACCTTACCTTACCCTTACCTTACCTTATCTTACCTCACCTTACCTTACCTCACCTTACCTTACCTTACCTTATCTTACCTTACCTTATCTTACCTTATCTTACCTTAACTTATCTTACCTCACCTTACCTCACCTTACCTTACCTTATCTTACCTTACCTTATCTTACCTCACCTTACCTTACCTTACCTTACCCTTACCTTACCTTACCTTACCTTACCGGCCCATAAGCCTTCTCTGCTGCGACTATAAAATTCTCACTAAAGTTCTGTCTCGTCGTCTGGAAACAGTGACCAAAATAATCCACCCTGACCAGACTGGTTTTGCTCCAGGTAGGCAATCTTTCTTTAACATGCGACGTTGACTTAATATTTTATATAATTCCCATTCCACTGAAATGCCAGAAGTCGTTATCTCACTTGACGCTGAAAAAGCATTTGATCGGTGGAGTGGGAATACTTATTTACAGTGTTGGGAAAATTTGGTTTTGGTTCGAACTTTATATCTTGGATCAAAATAATCTATTCCACACCAGTGGCTGCAGTACACACTAACTCAATAACATCAACGTATTTTAAACTTTACAGAGGAACAAGACAGGGTTGTTGTCTCACCTTTTCTTTTTGATTTAGCTATTGAGCCTCTGGCTCTGAGGAAAGAGGAGGAAATCTTTGGAGTGTTGAGGAACAAGGAAATTCATAAATGTTCACTATATGCTGATGACCTTTTGCTCTATTTGTCTAATCCAGTAGTTTCAATACCTGGAGTTATTGAAATATTAAAAATATTTGGTCACATTTCAGGTTACAAATTAAATTTTTCAAAAAGTGCTGTATTTCCAATCAATGATCTGGCAAAATCAATCGACTATAATATCTTCCCCTTTCAGTTAACAAACAAATGTACCTACTTGGGTTTAAAGATTACACATGTATACCAAGATTTCTTCCAAATTATTCCATATTATTTACCCAAATCTGTTTTTCAGGGACGTGACAGTTTAATTTCTGCATTTATATGGAACCGATCTGTGCCAAGAATGAAAAAACGTTTTCTGGAAATTCCGAGGTTGGAGGGAGGACTTGGTCTTCCTAACTTTATGTTCTATTACTGGGCAGCAAATGTGTGCAAATTTGCATTTTGTGTTGGTGCATGGTGGGAAAAACGAGGTCCACTTTGGGCTAATTTGGAAATAAATAATAATAATGCCATTTCTCTGCTAAGTGCTACATTACCAATATGCCAGCACCAGATCTCAACCCTGTTGTGAAAAATTCTATAAAGATTTGGAATCAATTTCGGAAACATTTTTATTTAAAAGATTTAATTACATTCTCTCCCTTAATGAATAATCATCTTTTCCCCCCGTCCGAGATGGACACTGGTTTCCAGGTCTGGCACAGTAGTGGACTGGTATTTCTAAAAGACTTGATTCAAAAGAATCATTTTCTAACATTTGAGTATCTACAACAAAAACACAATCTTCATAAAAGTAATTTCTTCAGATATCTCCAAGTCAGGAGTTTTGCCAATAAATATCTTAAATTTCCACTTGTGCAATCCAACAACACATGCAATGAGATTCTTTCCTTAAATCCACACATAAAAGGTAATATTTCCAAAATATATAGGATCATGCAAAATGTCAAACCTCTGTCATGGGACAAAACTAAGCCTGGGAACAAGATTTAAACATTAAATGATCTGCAAGTTTCTGGCAGCGTAGCTTAGAGTGTATCCATTCGTCATCTTACTGCATAAAGCAACGTCTCATACAATTTAAAGTGTTACATCGTTTGCATTATTCAAATGAGAGACTTGCTAAAATCTACCCAGACGTCAGTCCACATTGTTTAAGATGTTCTCACAGCCCAGCTACTTTGGGTCATATGTTCTGGCATTGTCCATCACTCAAAGGTTTCTGGAGTACAATATTTGAATGTATTTCCCACATGTGTAAAAAAGTAATAACACCTTCTCCACACATCTGTATATTTGGAGTACCTCCACCTGACCTCTCTGTAAATACAGCACATGCAAACGCAAATGCATTTTCCTCACTGATGGCACGCAGACTTGTTCTTCTGCAGTGGAAGTCAGACAAGCCACCATCATTTAAGAGTTATCTTCCTTTGTCTTTGTATTGTACCTTTTATTTTACTTATTTTGTGTGTGTGTTTCAAAATGTATGTCTTAATATCTGAAAATCAATAAAAAATAAAAAATAAAAAAAATAATGAAAAAAATACACATGTAAAAACATTACCTAGAGATACACATGTATAAACATTACATAGAGATACACATGTATAAACATTACATAGAGATACACATGTATAAACAATAACTAGAGATACACATGTAAAAACATGTAAAAACATTACCTAGAGATACACATGTATAAACATTACCTAGAGATACATATGTTAAACATTACCTAGAGATACACATGTATAAACATTACCTAGAAATACACATATAAAAACATTACTTAGAGATACACATGTATAAACATTACCTAGAGATACACATGTAAAAACATTACATAGAGATACACATGTAAAACAAGACCTAGAGATACACATGTAAAACATTACCTAGAGATACACATGTAAAACATTACCTAGAGATACACATGTAAAAACATTACCTAGAGATACACATGTAAAAACATGTACCTAGAGATACACATGTTAAAAACATTACCTAGAGATACACATGTAAAAACATTACCTAGAGATACACATGTAAAACATTACCTAGAGATACACATGTATAAACATTACCTAGAGATACACATGTATAAACATTACCTAGAGATACACATGTAAAAACATTAACTAGAGATACACATGTAAAACATTACCTATAGATACACATGTAAAAACATTACCTAGAGATACACATGTATAAACCTTACCTAGAGATACACATGTATAAACATTACCTAGAGATACACATGTAAAAACATTACCTAGAGATACCAACACGTCCTCACACCCAAGGCGTCAACCGTGCTACGCCGTGCAATGTCCCCCTGGCGTCACTAAGGTAACGTTACAGGGGGGACAAAAACGTCGGTATATGCCTACCCGGGTCACCCAGTAATATACAGAGCACCCCCTGACGTCGAATTCAAACGACCCTGGTTACATTTGACGCGTCACCCACCTCTTCGTTGCCATGGTAACGTGACGTGACGTGTCGCTCTTCTCCTTTAGCTACCGTAATTCTACAACTATGTAGCGCACTTGAAATGTTTAATGTCAACAGTGCGACTCTAACCCCGATTGTGCTTTACGACCTCAAACCACTTTAAGGAGGTACAGAGTGAATATAAATCGGTAAAAATGCTTAATTTTAATTTTTTGAAGCTTGGATTGTTCACGCATCGCGGAAGTCAAGAGGCTCTCGCGGATTAATACATGCTTAAAAGGTCCTGTAAAAGTAAGTAAGTAAGTAAGTAATATTTATTTATATAGCGCTTTTCGAGACCAGGGTCACAAAGCGCTTAAACAATCAAAACAATACTCAAAAAAGTACATACTTTAAAGATCAAGATAATACTGAGAACAACACAGGAGTTCGAGAAATTCAAGGAAAAGCCTGAACAAATAGAAACGTCTTAAGATGTTTCTTAAAGGAGTCAGTAGACTCCATCAAGCGCAAAGAGAGAGAAGATCGTTCCAAAGCTTAGGAGCAACAGCCTGAAAAGATTTCTCTCCTCTGGTCCTGAGCCGTGTGCGTGGAACCATAAGTAGATTATGGTCCACAGACCTCAGAGCCCGAGCTGGGGTGTAAGGCTGGATCAGATCACTGATGGAAGGAGGAGCCTGACCATGAATAGCTCTGAAAGTAAGAACCAGAATTTTAAAGTTGATCCTGAAAGAAACTGGAAGCCAGTGAAGAGTTTTAAGGACCGGAGAGATGTGAGTTCTTCTACTTGAGCGGGTCAGAATTCTCGCTGCAGAGTTCTGAATTAACTGCAGGCGAGACGATCCTTCTTGTTAAGACATGAAAACAAACTGTTACAATAGTCCAGACGAGAAGAAACAAACGCATGGATTACAAGCTCCAGATCATGTTCCGACAACATTTTCCTAAGTTTAGAAAAGTGACTATATTGTATATTTTTAGGTGTTTCAACTCCATAATGTTGACATTGTTTTATGAATGAGTAAAATAAAGTCTGTGCTATTTCGCTTGATCCTCTTTATAATCCGGTGCGCTTTCCTATGAAAATATAAGCTTTCATTGAGATTGCGTTTATGGACATATGTTTTCTTTTTATTTAGCTGTGATTATAAGCGTCTACGTGACGTTTGTCAACATTAATCGCGATCCTGCAGTGGTGACGTCACACATGCTAATCAACTGATCCTGCAGCGGTGACGTCACACCACAGGAATAAAATGAGATATTGTGCTTGTTTGTTTAAAAGCGCCATGAATACAATAGTAGATGCGTGCTTGTATAAAGACCGAATTAAGTTTAGTTTAAATTTAGCGTCAGCTAAAAAGTTTTCAAATTGCCGCATACGCAACTTCCGGATGATGACGTCACACTTGTTTACAAAGATCGATTGCATTTTATCCTCACGTTTGTGCATAACTTGACGGAACCAGGTGCGCGTCACTCGTCTATTGAGGTAAGATATCATTATTGCTTTAAGACTCAGAAATAAGGTTTCATTGCGTGTAATGTAACTTTCTGTGGTGCGTTAACACGAGAGCTAGTTTGCTAAAACTTAGCTTTTTAAATTATAATGTAACTCACGCACGTATTTTTTTTGTTATTTTGAAGGACGAAAATATATTTATATTCCAATAAAAAGTTTGCTATATTGGTGGGTCATGGTAGGCGATTTATTTTATTAATATTCAAGATATTGATTTCATTTATCACTTCCGCATATTAATACAGATAACATATTTATCGTATTTAAGTATATAAGTATACGTTTATTTGAACCCTTTTGGATGAGGGATTTGATCTGTTGTTGTTTTCTTTAAATGAAAGAATATATATAAAATAATAATGAAAAGTATTTTAAATTCCAGCATAAAGAGGTAAACCAGATGGAAACACAATCAAACAATGGATGAAGGAAACATGGAGAGCTTATCTCTGAATGATCAAGTATACTTGCTTGTATTTATTGATTTATTATATTTAAAAGGGAGCACTAGTATGTTTTTGTTTTTGCATGGAAGTGACCTGCAAGAACTGCCCAGAACTCCAGACCTGCTTGACATGAAACATTTCTCTCTGTGGTTCCTGACAAATGATTTCAAATGTGAAGTAAGTGAGTAATATTTGTAACATAGTGAACACAAACTTGTAAACCTACAGCACATCCCATCATGGAAATAATCTAAAATACAATGTTATGTTCTTTTCTAGGTGAGATGGAGTGCTGCATATCAGGTGCTGGACTAACCATCGGAGGTGGAAGGAGTCAACATGTCAGAAGCAGGTGAGATGGTTACATCATACACACTTTGGTCATTAAAATAGTCATGTTTGGTAATAATGATCAATACATTTCTGTGGCAGGACGCACTGACATGCTGACGCTTATGGTCAAGGTTTTCTGGCTTCTGTTGTTGGAAACACTTGGTCGTGCCCGTCAAGGTGGAAGGTACACTAGACTGAAGAGTCTTTTTCAATAGATTTTACACTTCAAATGATCGGAATCAAACGACTTCATTAATACAATATTTTCCAGGTTCTGTTGACTTTCGGACAAAGAGGATTCGACGTTGTTATGGCAGTAAGGAGACGACAGGAAGTGAAAGATTCTTGAGAAGGAGATGAACCACCTCTGGAAGTCTCTGTCAAGTCGTTGTGATTCCCTGAAAGAGTTGTCTCGCATGGCAGCGTCACAGCAAGGTAAGAGTTTATTTAGCAAGTGAAGAACAGAAGTACATCTGCTCATTCTTATTGTCTTATTCTTTTAAGATGCACCATGGGCTTGACTGGTGAGGCTTTGAATGATCTTCAGAGCCTTTGAGGAGCAGCAGCAAGTCAGCATGACGTCACTCGAACCATGACTCGGACCAGAAACTACTACACACAAGTCTTCGATGAGGACGAGTCCATCAACGTCGTGCAGATTCACTCTGATGGTTACTCGTGACATTTGTGACGATCTGTGAACATTTGTTTGATATGAAACCTGTAATAAAGCACAATTTGATATAATTTTGAATAACATCCCATAGTATTCATCCCAACATGATCAATGCAGTTGTAACTTCAGATATGCCTATAATTGATACCAATGAATGCTTAAAAAATTAAAATAAAGTTTTTATGATAACAGTTCATATCTTTTATTATGACAGGTTGATGAAAAGCAGCTCATGTACAATATTCATATTGGAGTTAATAGCTTATCCAGTGTCAAAAGTTTAAAGTTTACTACTATTGGAATAAGTACATCTATAATCACATGTAATCAATAATATGTATTGCATAGGTACAAACATAATCATACATTAGTAATCAATAACATGTACATTAATTAACAGAGGCTTGATATTGAGGCTAGTGTGAACTATCATGCTCATTTTCAGACCCCGAGGGGCCGCTGGGAATGAACCGGGGCCAAAAACGTGTTTTTCATGACTGTTGCTCTTTTGCTCTTATGTGACCTCTGTGACCCTCAGACATATGAAACTTGGTCTGCGTGACCTCTGACACCTCTTAAATCATATGCTTGTGGAACCATAATGATAGCCCCTCCCAAACCGGAAGTAGCTTCAGGAAGCACCTAGAAAAATAAAAATATACGTGTACAAATGGAACATGAAGAACCTCTAAAAGTTTCAGATCATTTAAATTAACAATGGTCGATTTATAGAGCTTCAAAGTCCAGATTTCTCCAAGTTTCCCATGATACCATGGGGCACAGGAAGTTCATAGCAACATCGAACCACCACAGTTCAACTCAGAATGGAGTCTAGAATAACATATCCAAATATCAGCTCTGAGGTCTGAGTAGAAAAAAGTTCCCAAATCCATTCCTGGAAAATCAGGTCTCGTCATTCTGTCACACTCAGAGACCATCTTGACAGAAGAATGACAACCTCTCCCTCATTTTTGCACCAATGGACACCAGATTTCTTACATAGATACTAGGGGACCGTCAGACTCTGTAAATTAAATTTTATCTTACTAGCTTCACATGGGCCCACGTGACAGTCTCTTGAAGTTATAGAATTAACCCTTTCATGTCCAACAGGCCACAATAGCCAAAATAGGTCAATAGGTCAGAGATTTCTAAAGCTACTTAAACCAAAATTTACATGTTTGATATTTAGTTCATTGTGAACACACACACTAATTTTCAGACCTCCAGGGGCCTCAAACCAGAAACAGGAGCCAAAAAGCACATTTTTTCATAACAGTTGCTATTTTGCTCTAATTTGACCTCTGTGACCCTCAGCTATATGAAACTTGGTCTGTGTGACCTCTGACACCTGTAAAATCATATACTGGTAGAACCATAATGATAATCCCTCCCAAACCGGAAGTAGCTTCAGGAAGCACCTAGAGAAACACTCTTGAACATATATGTGTACAAATGGAACATGAAGAACCTCTAAAAGTTTCAGATCATTTAAATTAACAATGGTCGATTTATAGAGCTTCAAAGTCCAGATTTCTCCAAGTTTCCCATGATACCACGGGGCACAGGAAGTTCATAGCAACATCAAACCACCACAGCTCAACTCAGAATGGAGTCTAGAATAACATATCCAAATATCAGCTCTGAGGTCTGATTAGAAAAAAAGTTGCCTAAGTCCATTCCTGAAGGATCAGGTCTCGTCATTCTGTTGGAGATCATCTTGACAGAAGAATGACAACCTCTCCCTCATTTTTGGACTCATTGAACCACACTTCTCACAGGATAGTAGGAGACCATCTGAATGTGTCATATAAATATCAGCTTTACAACGGCCTTCATGCCTCTTGAAGTTAGAGAATTAACCCTTTGATGTAGCACAGGCCACTACAAACAAATGAATCATGTTGGTGTGTGTAGTTTTCTGATAGTATAACAGCAGTCCTGAGTCACCTATCAATAACATAAATATGTATATTATAAAGTTCAAACATGTACTGTGGGTCTCACAAAGCTTTTAGACATGCTGTCTTCTATTTCATAGTTTGAGTGTAATTTACAAATAGCTCTTCAGTTTCTATTTTAAACGATGATGATTACTGATGATTTAAATCAATTTTTTACTGTTACCCATATCACATGGAATGACAACATTATGAAAGTTATTGCAAGTGTGGTGATTTCAAGAAAGCAGTGGTTTATCTCTATTTATATATTAAATATCTCCACTGTGTTTTGCTGCATGTTTGTTTGTTTATGTTTGTATTTTGTTTATGTACTTTGGGTGTTGATGGTTAATAATTGAGTAGTGAAGGGTTAGGTATAAACGAGCTTATGCTTCATCCTTCTTAATTTGGACATGTTGGGTAAATATTATTGTTTTGACTATAATTATTGTTTGACTAATGTCATTGTTTTTGTTTGTTTGTCTTAAGTTTACTTTCTTATGTAACATGTTTCAAATAAAGCATTAATTAATTGATTCATTAACATATGATGTCTGCTTTGCCTGAATATTGTTCATGTTGAACTCTATGTCGATCTCAAACACATTTTAACACTTTTAACACATTACCTGCACTGATGATGAATACTATGGGATGTTATTCAAAATTAAATCAAATTGTGCTTTATTACAGGTTTCATATCAAACAATTGTTCACAGATCGTCACAAATGTCACGAGTAACCATCAGAGTGAATCTGCACGACGTTGATGGTCTCGTCCTCATCGAAGACTTGTGTGTAGTAGTTTCTGGTCCGAGTCATGGTTCGAGTGACGTCATGCTGACTTGCTGCTGCTCCTCAAAGGCTCTGAAGATCCTTCAAAGCCTCACCAGTCAAGCCCATGGTGCATCTTAAAAGAATAAGACAATAAGAATGAGCAGCTGTACTTCTGTTCTTCACTTGCTAAATGAACTCTTACCTTGCTGTGACGCTGCCATGCGAGACAACTCTTTCAGGGAATCACAATGACTTGACAGAGACCAGAGGTGGTTCATCTCCTTCTCAAGAATCTGACACTTCCTGCCGTCTCCTTACTGCCATAATAACGTTGAATGCTCTTTGTCTGAAAGTCAACAGAACCTGGAAAACATTGTATTAATGAAGTCGTTTGATTCTGATCATTTGAAGTGTAAAATCTATTGAAAAAGACTCTTCAGTCTAGTGTACCTTCCACCTTGACAGGCACGACCAAGTGTTTCCAACAACAGAAGCCAGAAAACCTTGACCATAAGCGTCAGCATGTCAGTGCGTCCTGCCACAGAAATGTATTGATCATTATTACCAAACATGACTATTTTAATGACCAAAGTGTGTATGATGAAACCACCTCACCTGCTTTTGACATGTTGACCCCTTCCACCTCCGATGGTTAGTCCAGCACCTGATATGCAGCACTCCATCTCACCTAGAAAAGAACATAGAATTGCATTTTAGATTATTTCCATGATGGGATGTGCTGTAGGTTTACAAGTTTGTGTTCACTATGTTACAAATATTACTCACTTACTTCACATTTGAAATCATTTGTCAGGAACCACAGAGAGAAAGGTTTCATGTCAAGCAGGTCTGGAGTTCTGGGCAGTTCTTGCAGGTCACTTCCATGCAAAAACAAAACAAAAACATACTAGTGCTCCCTTTTAAATATAATAAATCAATAAATACAAGCAAGTATACTTGATCATTCAGAGATAAGCTCTCCAAGTTTCCTTCATCCATTGTTTGATTGTGTTTCCATCTGGTTTACCTATTTATGCTGGAATTTAAAATACTTTTCATTATAATTTTATATATATTCTGTCATTTAAAGAAAACAACAAAAGATCAAATCCCTCATCCAAAAGGGTTAAAATAAACGTATACTTATATACTTAAATACGATAAATATGTTATCTGTATTAATATGCGGAAGTGATAAATGAAATCAATATCTTGAATATCAATAAAATAAATCGCCTACCATGACCTGCCAATATAGCAAACTTTTTATTGGAATATTAAATATATTTTCGTCCTTTCAAAATAACAAACAAAATACGTGTGTGAGTTGCGTTATAATTTAAAAAGCTAAGTGTTAGCGAACTAGCTCTCGTGTTAACGCACCACAGAAAGTTACATTACACGCAATGAAACCTTATTTCTGAGTCGACTTAAAGCAATAATGATATCTTACCTCAATAGACGAGTGACGCGCACCTGGTTCCGTCAACTTACTGAACAAACGTGTGGACAAAATGCTATTGATCTTTGTCAACAATTGTGACGTCATCATCCGGCGTTTGGAGGAAGGGGCGTTGATTAGGGTGTGTTACGTCACCTCTGCAGGATCGCGATTACTGTTGACAAACATCACGTAGACGCTCAATAAACTAAAGCTAAATAAAAAGAAAACATATGTCCATACATGCAATCTCAATGAAAGGTTCTATTTTCATAGAAAAGCACCGGATTATAAAGAGGATCAAGCGAAATAGCAATATACTTTATTTTACTCATTCATAAAACAATGTCAACATTATGGAGTTGAAACACCTACAAATATATAATATAGTCACTTTTACAGGACCTTTTAAGCATGTATTAATCCGCGAGAGCCTCTTGACTTCCGCGATGCGTGAACAATCCAAGCTTCAAAAAATTAAAATTAAGCATTTTTACCGATTTATATTCACTCTGTACCTCCTTAAAGTGGTTTGAGGTCGGTAAGCACAATCAGGGTTAGAATCGCACTGTTGACATTAAACATTTCAAGTGCGCTTCATAGTTGTAGAATTACGGTAGTCACGTCACGTTACCATGGCAACGAAGAGGTGGGCGACGCGTGAAATGTAACCCGGGTCGTTTTGAATCCGACGTCGGGGGGTGCTCTGTATATTACTGGGTGACCCGGGTAGGCAAATACCGCCGTTTTTGTCCCCCCTGTAACGTTACCTTAGTGACGCCAGGGGGACATTGCACGGCGTAGGACGGTATGACGCCTTGGGTGTGAGGACGTGTTGTATCTGGCAGTATGAGCTGACCACAATACATGTTCTTTTACCCCATTTGTTTTGTTGTTCGTGTTTATTTTGTATTTTTATTATTTCCATATTGGTTCTTATTAATATTTTGTATTTTTTTTTTTAATTTCTACTTTTAATATATATTTTATTTCTTCTTCAGTTTATTTTAAATCTAGTTCAGTTTTAGTTTTAATCTAAACTCCCCCTGTTTAACTACGCCGTCTCTGCTGTAGTCCCTCTTTTGGAACCTGTGAGAGTCTTAAGATGTTTTTTTACCAGGTTTTCTCCAAATGGTGGTGTGACTGTTCTGCACTGGTGTTGGTGCCACCCCCTGCTGTGTCACATTCCAGGTATCTCCACCTGAATGCAAATTTAAACCTGGATCCACCATGACCTTTGTTAGGTCATTTTTAAGGCTTTCTTTGTCTCCTTCAACTGTAAAAGGAGAACTAGACATGTTCGTTAAATACAAGAAAAACATACAACTTTTCTTTCTGCAAAATTGAAACTGGGGTGTTATGTTGTCTGACCTCACCTGTGCTGAACTTTGGAAATCATTCCTTTACCATTGAATTAAAACCTACATCTATTTTATATGAAACCTTTTAAGTCATTTTTCAAATGAATGTCACCACTATTTATTTATGTTGCGAAAACTTCCCTGTCAGAACCATGTCTTCTAAATGAGATTGTAAATCATTGTACAGTAAGGATGCAAGACTAACCATTTTCACTTTCATTGATAAATTCAACTTCTGTAATTAACAAATTCCTGATAAAAACATATCTCATGGGCTTTGTAATGCAATGTTTTTTCAAAGCCAACTAGAATCCTCTGTGCATCACCGTCTTGCCCAAAAAAACATCTTTCCTTTTGACCAATTGTTTTTATCATTAATTACATTAGAGACCTTTCTTAACTGACCATTTCAGCAACTGATTCACACCTCCACTTCTACAACCTGATTCACACCTCCATTGCTACTCAAAATTCTTCTCCTTACCTACAACCTACAACTGGACACAGAAGTCACTTTCTCCATGAGCCTGACATCATCTCCTCTGTTGCACCACGGCTCATATGGAATTGTTTACAACCTGTGGAATGTCAGCAGGGGTCCGTGTCCCTTGTTTTAACTGTCCTCACAACACAACTCGCTCAAGCCTCTGTGCAGCTGATTTAAAACATCTCCTTTCCTGGAATTACACAACTTAACACATTCAGTTAGTAATAGCCATGAAATTGAATTCCTTCGTCTTGCTGATTATTTATCTGTTGTTTTTAGCTTTTCTTTCTGCTATCACTAGTTTGATGAGGGCTGAGGATTCATATCAGGTAGGGGCAGGTGATGCCGGCCCCTTCTACTCGGCTTGCGGAACTGTGGTCCTGCATGACTTCTGAAAAATCTACATCCCCTTTTTATTTTAAGAGATTTGTAATATGCTGGGATCTGTGGGTAGAAAGGACATTCATTTCTCCAGTGACCTGGTTGTCCACATGAAAAGCAGCAGTCGTTGCCTGGTGTGAAATACTGTTGGGCTGCAGCCATTTGCTGCCGCTGTTCAGCTTCCAAATCTTTGTGCATGCATGACATCAGTTCATTCACATCCACCTTTGTAGGGAACACCTTTCTCATGGCCTTAAATATTCGTTTTGCATGAGGAGAAAAAAGTGCTTGGTATGGCTCCCTACAAGTTCCTGCTTTTTCCTCTATTTTTAACAAATTATCAAAATCCACACATGCCATAACAATTTGTCTCCAAACTCCAATAGCCAATACAATTCCTGTCACATTGTTGCAAAAAACATTAATCCACGGACCTGCTCCCCTTTCCAAAGGAGGAAGTTTTTCTTTCAGACATTGTACATCCATCATAGTTGCTGAGACGTAATCAGTATAATCCCTCTTTCTTCTACTCTTCATCACTAGAGGAAACTGTCCATGAGGTCCTGTTCCCAATCCATCTAGTCTCCCTTTCTCACCTTTTCTAGTTTTAACTTTATGTTTAGAGGGTGTCAGTGGCGTGCCTGGGTCAAGTCTATAATTACAATGATTGTCTTGTTCCTCATTCTTACTGCTGCTTCTTTCCTCACTGTCATTTTTCTTTTTTAATTTTTCTGATTTGTCATCTACCTCCTCACACAGCTGCTCTATAGTTCCAAGTGTACTTGTCATGGCTGCACTCACATCTTTATCTACTTTTTCTTGTCTTATTGCTAATTCAAATATGTTAAGTGTTTTTTTCTGCTGTGTCTAACAGATCTCTTGTGAGAATGTCTTGCCTGTGTGTTATTATTGCTACATTATCTATTATCTCTTTTAAATGTATCATTTTTGTTTTATCTATTTCATTACCATCTTGATCCATCATCAGCTGCCCTCCTGTAACATTGAACACTGGAGCCTGGGTGTTCACTTTCTCTTTCATTACCATTTGTTGCAATCTATCAGACAACATTTGTGAGTTTACATTTTGGTTTCCACCTTCTATGTAAGGTGGTGGTGATTCAGTTTTTTCAGTTACACTATTTTCATCAACAACTTCTTTTTAACAGCTTTCACTGGTGCCATCACTTCAGTATTTAACTTTATCATTTTTACCATTTCCATAATCACAAAAAATCTGTCTCTATCAGTTTTAGTTTTTTCTAACAAAGCCAGTCTGTATTTTTCACTAAACAACATGCTTGTTTTTCTCCTCCTAATGACTTCAAGTTCTAGATTAATATTTTTCACATTTTCACCAAGAATATCTTCTTCAGGCATACGCATGCCCCAATCAGGCAGATTTCCAACCTTTCTTTGCTTTTTAGCCCATTTATACCAGTTTTTTACAACATTTTCCCGATCCAACGGAGCAATTTTTTCCACATACGAACTTACAGAGCGAAACAATACAGCACCACATGATCCTATTCCACGAGACTGCCATTTTACCCGCAGTTCAGATAAATCCAGTTCTTATTTTTATTTATTTTATTTTTTCCTTCTTTTTGTTATTTTTATTTTATTTATTTTTACACCAATTGTTCGTCTCCCTCTCTATAAGAGAACTGTCAAGCTTGACATTAGCATTAACGTCGCATTTAGTCAAGAAAGTCTTTTTTTTTTTTTATCACAATATAGGTACTCACTATGCAACCAACGTAACATAAGAAACAACAAAAGTATTTGAATTCGTAAAACTTGCGGCGCAAGAAATGCTTTTTTCCCCAAAAATATTATAACATGCTTGAATACTCATTTTATAATTACCAAAAATTTGTATAAAAAAAACTTGCAACATGAAATTCACAAGCAAAAAACGCTTTTTTCAACCAATAGTGTCACGGGTGGAACACGGCAGGAGACCCAGATGCGGAAGTGAATAATCCACGGAGGAAATGTTCAGAACAAAGTCTTTTAATTATCCACACGGTCGGAAAGGACCGAAACAAAAAACATAACAGGCGCTCGGGACGGAGGCAGGACGCGGCTGGAGATCGGGGTCTCAGATCCGCAACTACAACAAAGGGGAAAAAAGACTCACGTGAGCAACTAAAATCGCTGACAACGTCAGGGGTCTTCAAAAGATCGTTCATTCAAAACACGAGCACGGAGTGATCTGAGATGCCAACCTGGTCAGGAAACTGAATACTCTGGCGAGTTCTTCCGGTTAGAGATGCTCCTTATCTGAGGGAAGAACTCGCCATTCAATCATCCCCAGCCGCGCACCTGCCAGCGTCTGTCAAGACAAACAGAGGAACACGTACCAAAAACGGAAACACAACTTCAAAATAAAACCGGAAAGAACATAAACATGACAAATAGAAGTCCACGGCAGTTGACCGTGAAACTTCTTTTATAAATATAGTAAGCCGTTTTTTCCCTCTTTTAAAAATAAACTCGCAGCATAAAACTTACAAGAAAAAAACGATCTTTTTTAGCCAATAGAAATTTAAGAAAGCTATAAATTTCTTTATTTAAAACTTGAAAAACACACATTAGCGTTAACGTTGCATTAATCAAGAAAGTTGTTTTTTGTTTTTTATCATAATATAAGTACTCATAAGGCAGCGTAACCTATAAAAAGCTCTATTTTTTCCCATTCACACACCATTCGTACTCAAGGGGGTTAAGCATCTCTAAAAGGGTGAATTAAATGCCTTTAAAACGTGCTAATAGAGATATATTTGTCACTCGATAGAACCCCCGGCCAATTATGTTCTATCTGTGATTACTTTAGGTGCCAAGAGTCGTAACGGAAAATAAAACCAAAACAACAAGTTATATGTTTAAGGTAAGGTAAAACTTTATTGATGATGTTTTTTTTCCAGTAGCCAGCAATTTTTCATAAACAATAAAAAATAATACATAAAAAATAAAATAAGAAAAGAACATAAGAGGAAGAACAAGATGACACAATCTAAGTATAAAGATAAAGACAAAAAGCTTTGCTTGCCTTACAAGCGGAACCCATCCACTCATACGGCTTCTAAATCGATTAACTCAGCCAGACGAAACTAGAAATTAAATAAAAGGTTTTCTGCTTACCATATTTTGGGCCCGTTCGTCTGACTGGCCTCAGTCGCCGTCTTTTCGTCCAAGAATCTCCAAACAAATCCGAGGGTCACTCGCACCAATTAAAACGATTAAAACTTAGTCCGTTTCTGTCGCTTCAACACGATGTCACGTCCGGGTCTTGATACTTTGCTTTATGGAGAGAAAAGGTCAAAATGCAGGGTGTACGGGTCGTTTATTCGCCGCTACAAGTCAAACAAAGATACAACTTTACGATCGAAAGGACTCGCTCTTTGCCGGCAGCTCTACAGGTCAATAGCTCCGGGAAAGACGGTCCCGGGTTATGGGGCTTCTTTGTATTTAAGTAAGTAAGTAAGTAATATTTATTTATATAGCGCTTTTCGAGACCAGGGTCACAAAGCGCTTAAACAATCAAAACAATACTCAAAAAAGTACATACTTTAAAGATCAAGATAATACTGAGAACACAACAGGAGTTCGAGAAATTCAAGGAAAAGCCTGAACAAATAGAAACGTCTTAAGATGTTTCTTAAAGGAGTCAGTAGACTCCATCAAGCGCAAAGAGAGAGAAGATCGTTCCAAAGCTTAGGAGCAACAGCCTGAAAAGATTTCTCTCCTCTGGTCCTGAGCCGTGTGCGTGGAACCATAAGTAGATTTTGATCCACAGACCTCAGAGCCCGAGCTGGGCTGTAAGGCTGGATCAGATCAGTAATGTAAGGAGGAGCCTGACCATGAATAGCTCTGAAAGTAAGAACCAGAATTTTAAAGTTGATCCTGAAAGAAACTGGAAGCCAGTGAAGAGTTTTAAGGACCGGAGAAATGTGAGTTCTTCTACTTGAGCGGGTCAGAATTCTCGCTGCAGAGTTCTGAATCAACTGCAGGCGAGACAGCTCCTTCTTGTTAAGACATGAAAACAATCTGTTGCAATAGTCCAGACGAGAAGAAACAAACGCATGGATTACAAGCTCCAGATCATGTTCTGACAACATTTTCCTAAGTTTAGAGATTTTTCTCAGTTGAAGGAAACAGTTTCTGGTCAGTTTTCTGCAATGTCGAACAAGAGACATGTCTTTATCAAATACAACACCCAGGTTTCTCAGGCTTAGTTTGACAGACTGACCTAAGTCACCCAAGTACTGACTCAACCCTGGAATCTTATCATCAGGAGCAATCACCAGTGTATTAGTTTTGTCCACATTTAGCTGTAGAGTGTTTTCACTCAGCCATTGTTTGATTTCTAGCAAACAATTGACTAAGCTGTTCAGCCTCTGGGGCTCAGTTGGATCAAAAGAGCAGTAGAGCTGGATGTCATCAGCAAAAATGTGATAAGAAACATCTGGAAATCGCTGAATGATTTTACCGAGGGGAATCAAGTACAGCAAAAACAATAAAGGACCCAGAACAGAACCTTGAGGGACTCCACACAACAGATCTGCCGATTCAGACCTCATTTGATTGGCAGATACACTAAAACTGCGCCCAGAAAGGTAAGATGAGAACCATAATTTAAGGAAAAATTTCCTGTCCAGGGGGTCGTCCCTTCCGGGGCAGTGGTTCTTTCATGTTAGTTCCTGTCTCGGGTCACCTGGAGAGCAACCTCCCTGCCTCCCCTCCGTGTGGGCAAGTTCCTTTGTCTTCCAGCCCCCCTTTCTTGGGTGTGTTCCGTTTTGCCATTTTGTTTCACGCCCACAGGTGTGAACTGAGCAGACAGACAGATGCTTCATTAAGTCGCTGATTAATCTCTACGTCTGTTTCAAGCTAGCCTTGAGACAGTGTATATCAGTATGAAGTGAAATGTTGGTTGTGAATGTGTATTCAAACGTTTAAGCTATTAGATGGGGCTAGTAATTTATACTCTATATTTTTATTATCTTTTTAGCATTAATTTAACTTATGGCGTATACGTATAGTGTATAATAATTTCCAATCTAACAACATGTATAAACATTACCTAGAGATACACATGTATAAACATTACCTAGAGATACACATGTAAAAACATTACCTAGAGATACACATGTAAAACAAGACCTAGAGATACACATGTAAAAAAATTAACTAGAGATACACATGTAAAAACATTACCTAGAGATACACATGTATAAACATTACCTAGAGATACACATGTAAAAACATTACCTAGAGATACACATGTATAAACATTACCTAGAGATACACATGTAAAACAAGACCTAGAGATACACATGTAAAAAAATTAACTAGAGATACACATGTAAAAACATTACCTAGAGATACACATGTAAAACAAGACTTAGAGATACACATGTAAAAACATTACCTAGAGATACACATGTAAAACACTACCTAGAGATACACATGTAAAAACATTACCTAGAGATACACATGTAAAAACATTACCTAGAGATACACATGTAAAAACATTAACTAGAGATACACATGTAAAACATTACCTAGAGATACACATGTAAAACATTACCTAGAGATACACATGTAAAAACCTTAACTAGAGATACACATGTATAAACATTACTTAGAGATACACATGTAAAAACATTAACTAGAGATACACATGTAAAAACATTAACTAGAGATACACATGTAAAAAGCACTGGAAGAGAAAGTTAGTGTAACCAAGTCTTTATTTCCCAACTTGACGCTCAACAGCGAGAGCTGCACATAAATGTGCCCAAACATTATTCTGACAGAAGAGACACAGTTACAGTTGTGTAACCGAGTGTATTCGTGTGTGAAACAACGACAACTTAGTTTGTATCTGTGGAGCATCTTCTTTACTTTCGTCATTTGGTACAAACACCAACTCCATCTACTTCCTTTTCAAGCCCTTCAAAATAAAACAGCGGAAGTAAATATGAACACAATGAAGTGTGTTACAGTGACATATATGCTTCACAATTACAAACACACACATCCACACGGGATTAAAACTCACACATTCTCTACAATTATTACAAATGACCCGAGGTCAACAGGTCATACTTATCCCGTGAGAATCGAACATAAAACAACAATAAATATATTTGCAAAAATACTTCAAACTGTACGATGTTGTTTCTCAACTCGTTAGTTTTTATAGGAGACACACAACAACGCTAACAGCCATTAGGGATTCCAAAAACTCTTTTTATTCTCTCCCGATCTCCCCACACACCTCCAACCATGTCAACAGTACAGTACACCCAAGTGGTCATCAGGTTCTACTACATCCCCCTCTTTTAGCTGTTAAAGTATTCAATGAACTTACTTTTATTTTCTATCACAATGTACTGTGAAACTAAACCATTTCCCATCAATCATGTACACTTAACAACATCTATCTTAACTGAAGGACAGGGTAGACCACCTGAACCTTCTTGCTCTACTGAAGGGATTTATTCTGCCCTTTCCTTCACAGCAGGCACTCTGAACTAAACTGTGATCTATATTACCAATCCAATCTTTGTGGAGGTCGAGAGACTCTACCAGATTTTGTCACTGTTCCGTTAGAGTCTGTCTGAACCGTTCCACCCTGGATAGGTTCTGGAAGAATAGTCAAGTCCGCTCGATTTCTTCTCAGTGTCCCCAGCTCTGTTTGGACATATATGACCTTGGTGTGGAAGCTGGTTCTGGACAGTTCCGGTGGTCTTTGCCATCCTGATCCAAACTCTTTGTCCAGGTTCCAGTGTTGGAAGCTCTTTCACTCTGTGTCTTGCTCCATAAGCTTACTTTTGATCTTCTTTTAGCTTTATGTCTTTCCTTTTGAATGCATTAAGATCAGGCCACTTTGTCTTCAGTGCTTCTAACGGAATTGGAACCGTCGATCTCAACTTCCTTCCCATGAGAAGTTCTGCCGGAGAGCTGCCTTGGGCCAATGGTGTGGTTCTATATGCCAAGAGAGGTTTTCGATGATCTTGATTTTTCTTTAGCATCAGTTTCACCGACTGCTCTCTCCGCCTCCCCGTTACTCTTTGGATACCTGGGGAAGCTTGTGACATGTTCAAAGTCATAGTCTTGAGCGAACTCAGCAAACTCTAATGAGGAAAACTGAGGTCCATTGTCTGTCACTAGCAACTCTGGGATTCCAAATCTGGCAAAGATGACTTTCAGTCTCTTCACTGTGGTTGTTGTTGTGAGGGTTGGCAGATTGGCTACTTCAATATACCTTGAAAAGTAGTCAATCACTACCAGGTAGTGATCTTTCCCCCACTGGAAGATGTCTGCTGCTAACCTCTGCCACGGTCTAGCTGGTAAAGGTGTTGTTATCAATGGTTCCGTTCGACAAGCTGAATATTGACCACACACCTCACATCTTTCCACCAGCTCACGGATGTCTCTTGATAAACCTGGCCACCACATGGACTGTTGTGCTCTAGCAAAACACTTTGTCATACCCTGATGGCCATGATGTATCTTTTCAAGCATTTCACTGCGCATCGGTGCTGGTCTTATGATTCTTTCTTTCATCAAGAGGAGTCCACCTGCCACATGTATATCGGTTCTGTAGGGCCAATACTGTTGGAGAGTTTCAGGAGTCGCTTTCCTGTGCTCCGGCCATCCTCTGTCTGTGTACATTTTCAGTTGTTTTAGAACATTGTCTTTACTTTGCAAGTCTCTGATTTGTCTGTTTGATAGTGTATCTTTCTTTGAGCTGTATTGTGCTAAGACAGTTGGTGAGCTCAGTTCTTTCTTTACAGCTTCAAAAGCCGTCTTTTGTTGACAGTCCCATGTCCATGCGCAGTCATTCCTCAGCAAGTCTCTTAATGGTTTTGTAAGAGTCGGGAGGTCAGGGGAAAACTTGCCAACATAATTCACCATTCCCATGAAGCGCCTCACACAATGGTTTGTGGCTCGGCCATGTTCATAATTGCTTTGATCTTGTCTCGGTCAGCCTCTATTCCATCAGAGCTTATTTTGTGTCCAAGAAATTTCACTTGCTTCACTCCAAACTCACATTTTTCATTTAGAGTGAGACCTGCACGTTCCAACTTCTGGAGGACCTGACGCAGTCTGTCATCATGTTCAGCTGCATCCTTTCCAAACACCAAGATGTCATCAGCGTGGCCAGTGTACCTGGTGTGCCAGAAACTATCTGGCAGATTCTCAGCTGGAAATGCTCTGGTGCTGAGGAAATTCAGAGTCTCCCAAACAGAGTGATGAAAGTTGTCAGTGGTTCAGAGTCTTTGTGTAAAGGTATTTGCCAAAATCCTGACGTGGCATCCAATTTAGAGAAAACCACGGCTCCATCTAGTTTTGCGAGAGTCTCGTCTACCGCTGGCAGTATATGTCTTTCTCGACGCACACTTTCATTTAGTCTGGTCAGATCCACGCAGACCCTTATGTTTCCATTAGGTTTTTGAACGACCACCATAACTCAGACCACTCGGTTGGCTCTTGGATCTGCCGGACATCTGCCATATTTTCAATTCTCTGGAGCTCTGATTGTACCTTGTCCATAAGAGGCAATGCTACACGTCTCGGAGCTGCAGGGCATATGGTGTTGCTCCATAACAGCTGCCACCTGCTGGAGCAAGGGTAGACACAGAATAGCTGGAAGACCTAGCAATGGCATCACTAGGTTTTTCACAACAAATATTTCTTGTTCAGTTTTCTGTTTACCCTTTTTCAGACACGCCCTGAATGTGCCCAGGACGGTCAATGGTTGATTATTGGGCCACATATAATCCTCTGTGCCTTTTTCAGTTCACCATCTCTGGCTCTGGAATATTCCGATTCTGGGATTGCTGTGACCGCTGCTCCTGTATCCAACTTAAAGTTAACAAGTTCTCCATTCATTTCAATGTTTTGTTTCCATATGTCTTGTTTTTGACTCTGACTTTGTATTGTTCCCATGAATGCACATTCAGATTCTTCTGGTCGTCTTCTATTGACTCAACGCTGTGTCCTGTTCGACACATTGCAGCAAAATGACCACTTTTCTTGCACCTTCTGCTTCCCTTGCTGGACATTGCTTCCACGGGTGTTGAGGTTATTTTCCACATGTTGAGCAATCTTTTGTTCTCTGGACTGTTTGTTTATTCTTCTGTTGTGAGAACATCTTAAATTTGCCTTTTTTTCTTGTTGATAAAGCGTCTACATTTGCTTCTTTTATTTCTGACTTTTGTCTTATCAGTGGCTGTTGTTTCTTTACCTCCTCATTTTGTCGGACCTGCGTTATTGTTTTGGTCAAAGTGAGGTTAGGATCTAGCTGTAATCCTTCTGATCATTTCCATCTCTTATTCCAACTACGATCCGATCTCTTATCATCTCTTCCTGCACATGACCATATTGTCAGAATTCAGCTTATGAACATCAGTGATGAAGTTTTCCACTGTTTCTCCAGCTGCTGGTATCTGCTGTTAAACTCTTTCATACACGACATTATGTCTGCCAATGAAATGTTCCGTCAGAGCTTTGCTTCATATATGTGTCTCTGGTCATCAGCCATTGTGAGAGTGTTCAAGACGTCGTCACTTTTCTCACCCGTAACGTCTAGAAGTTGATCTGGTGCCTCTGACTTCTCTGCAGGTCCTGATCAACCCGGAATCGCTCAAAACGCCACTGAGTCCAACTGTTTGGCTCGTCAAAGTTGTGGAGGTATTGAAAAAACGTGTTCCATCCTGACACAGTCTCTCCTCCTTCCGTTACTCAGAAGAAAAAGCCGACAAGCTCACTGGTTTAGCTGCTTAGCATTAGCTTTAGCTTGCGTCCCGGAGAACAACTTCTGACGTCTTCCCGACACGTTACAGATGTTTTCGTCACTCACGGTTGTCTTTGCCAACTTCTGACACAATGTACGATGTTGTTGCTCAACTCGTTTGTTTTTAAGGGAGACACACAACAACGCTAACAGCCATTAGGGATTCCAAAGACTCTTTTTATCCGATCCCCCCACACACCTCCAACCCTGTCAACGGTACAGAACACCCAAGTGGTCATCAGGCTCTACTACACAAACGTCGACTTCTGTCCATCGAACCGTGATCATGTGACTCAATGCTTCACATTCGTGGACGTATCATTGTAGAACAAAGTGTTTTCATTGAGATATTGAACCTTTTTTTCAAATAGTTGATGTTTTATCAAGTCAGTTATCGCTCTTTAGATTTTAAAGATACTTCTGATAGTAAGTATTGAAGCAACGAGATACTGAGACTCAGTGACTCGAGCACAGTTTGATTCATTTAGTGCCAACTAAGAATCAAGGTTTCAAACTGTGTCTCCAGATATTTACTTCAAATGAACGACAGTTGCTAAAGATTTCTTTGAAAATATGTTTTTCAATTGAAAACTAAGTTGCTTCAGTAGAATACTGAATCAAAAACTTAGTTACTGCCAATAGAAGTTATATTTTCCATACTTAAAAAAAAGTTGCTTCAAAATATATATAGGGTCAAAGTTCATGACGTAGGTGAGGGTCAAAGCTCATGAAGTAGGTGAAGGGTAAATGTTCATGACCGTAGGTGAAGGTCAAAGTTCATGACCGTAGGTGAGGGTCAAAGTTCATGACCGTAGGTGAGTGTCAAAGTTCATGACCGTAGGTGAAGCGTCAAAGCTCATGACGTAGATGAGGGTCAAAGCTCATGATCGTAGGTGAAGGGTCAGGAGAGGAGGAGGAGGAGGAAGAGGAGGAGGATGAAGAGATGGAGGAGAAGGAGAAGGAGGAGGAGGAGGAGGTGGAGGTGGGGGAGGAGGAGGTGGAAGAGAGGGAGGGGGAGGTGGAGGAGGGGGAGGAGGAGGAGGAGGTGGAGGAGGGGGAGGTGGAGGAGGAGGGTGAGGAGGAGGAGGAGGTGGAGGGAGTGGAAGAGAGGGAGGGGGAGTGCAGACGGTGATGGTCTTTAAACGCCTCTCTTAGGTCAATATGGAGCCTGTAACTCGCCCGACTCTAATGGCATTATGGGATTATGTGTTGTAAGGAAATGACAACTTTACTGTAATCAATCACCTAGATTTAACACACATTTCAAATAGTCACTTGATTAACTGATAATCTTACATATTTAATTCATATTAAATAATCCTATTCTTGCATTGCATTCACTTAAACTAAACTCAGGCTCACAACTCAAAGGCCGAGGTCACAAAGCCTCACACACACAGAAAGATTAAACAATCCCAGATTCCAGGACGTCTGGACACCTGTTTGAGAATTCACTCTGAAGGACACAAGTCGCTGGGAACAGATTCTTGAAAACAACAACTTTTGGTAAATTTCCACTACGATCACGTGCGACCGGCCATCTTAGAATCAAATGTTTACACTTACTGACCAATCCTACATTCACATTTGACTAGAGGCGTTAACCTGAATATTCTACTATAAAGATCCACCATTTTGTCTGATCTTTGCGTTCTGGCATTCGAAGACGTCTGCGATAGATCTCTCTGCTTGCTAGCGCCCGTGTTCACGTAAGTTTGTCTCTGACTTTTGCATAATTCACTAAACGAGCATTTTTCTTAAACTCATCCATGTGTCTGTCCTTCATTCCATCACCACGTACGAGGCTGGGGAGGGGTCGGTTCATGGAAACACAAAAACCCCTAACAGTGTTAGTAAAAGTCAAGTGATGACAGTGAAGAACTAAAGTTGTTCTTATATCAGTGAAGTTACTTCTTACACTAACAGTTTTGTTAATCAATCATGAATCATCAAGCGATAAAGTAGAACTTTGAACAGGTGTGGTCAGACAGTTGTTTAACTGTGTTTCTTATGTAAAGTACTATGTTACTCTGAAGGTTACTCATATAAACATTAATATATTCATGTAAATAACTCCTGCATTCCTTCTTCTAGATCAACATCGTGACTAAACTTGTCAAACGTCGGGATTCTCGTGGAAAATGTTTTGTTGTTGAACGATGTCGTAAAAGTGTGAGTCAACAACACACTATGTTGCACTGATGTCTCTGACAGGACACACCTCCTCACTGACGGTTGATCAGTGTTTCCCTGAGTCTGGATCACAAGCAGCTCAGCTCACCTGGAAGTTTCACCTACAAACATGGACACAAGTCTTCAGAGCAGAGAGCTGCTCACAGGTCAGTGACTTTTTTCATGCTGCCATGTTCCCCAGCCAGAGTGTGAATGCATGAGTCAAGAGTGAGTTTGTGAGGTGAATACATGAATCAAGATTGAGGTGAATAAATGAATCATGAGTGAGGTGAATACATTAATCAAGAGTGAGGTGAAAAAGAAAATTATTCTTCATGTGTTGATTGAATGAGTGAAAACATAAAAATATAAAGTGGATCAAAGTCAGTCAAAGAACAAATTGCTCTCATATCAACATGTGCGTCAATCATTAACCTGGTGACTGGATGAAGAATCGAGGGCTATAAACACAGGTGTGGCAGCAGCAGGTGAACTCTGATCCTGACTGTTGATAACGTCTGAACTCTGTTCCGGCATCTTTTGATTCCAGCAATAAAAAGTGTTCAGAGACCAAGAGTCAAAGTTCATGTGAAGATCAGCAACAACTAGAGTGAACACATGAATGTGTGGTTGAGCAACAACATGTTGTTTGTGTAACAACACAATGATAACGAGTGATGATGCTGCTGCGTTTGTGTGCAGGTGTGGACACAGAGGAGGAAGATCCTGCCTCTGAACCTCCTCTGGGTGAAGACCATGACAGTCAGACCAGAGCTCAGAGGTGAGAAGATCACGTCCCTGTCACACCAACACATACTGGAATCTTCTTCTCACTGAAACTTGTGTGTGTTCAGATCAAAGCTACGAACATCTGCTGGACCTGGACCTGGACAAAGACCAGGACCAGGACCAGGACCAGGACCTGGACCTGCTCCCAGCTGTGAGTCTCTGAAGAGTGACAGATCTAAAGGAAGATTGATTAACTTCAAAGGTGAACAGAAGCATCAGAGGTGAGAGACAACAGGAGCAACATGACATCTACTGGTCAGATGGTGAACGACAGAAGTGTTGATCAGAGTTGTGTCTCTTTCAGGATCTACCAGGAGAAACAAGAAGAGTCTGAACTCAACTGTGAGTCTCTGAAGAGTGAAGCATCAATGGCACATCGTATTAATTTCAAAGGTGGACAAGAGTCTTCAGGAGACAGGTGAGGTTTTCTTCTCTTTTCTCCACTGATACCAACTGCTCATGAACTGTTAGTCAAAAGTGCTGCAGACAGTCGTGAAAGAAAGTCAACATCCAAGAGAAGAAGCAACAAACTGAAGCCATGAAGTCTTGCTCAGATCATTGGTGACATTGTAGAAGTAGAACTTATCGACTACCTGATGTTCTTCACAGAGAGGATCAGCAGGTCTCAGATGTTCTCCAGTGTGTCCAGCAGCATCAGACAGATGTGGAGTCCACGATTCAGGTACGTTCTTCAGCCTCACCTGCGAACTACAGCAGCTGCTTCTGCATGCTTCATGAAGCTCTGAGTACTGGACACCTGCATCTGTCAGCTTCACACTTGAGCTGTTCCTACATGAACCAGAAGGTCTGGTGTGGCTGAGACTCTTGTTTGGTTCTGGAGAGAAGATGAGATTTAAATTGAATTTTTCCTTCTATGACGTCAATAAGAGACGTAATATCACGTCCTGCTCGTGAAGAAAGTTCAGACCTGCCTCTAGTCACATGTGTGTGTTTCAGTTGCTGGAGGAGAAGGTCATGACCCTGGTGAAGGAGGAACTGGAGAGAGTGAAGAAGTTTCTCAGACCAGGTGAGCAGAAACACCTGGATGATGAGGAAGAGGAGGAGTCGAAGTGTGAAGAGGAGCAGATGAGGAGCAGCAGAGAAGCTTTCCTGAAGATCATCCTGAACCTCCTGAGGAGCATGAAGCAGGAGGAGCTTGCTGGTCGCCTGTGGGGAAGTAAGAGGATTTGAACCTTCAACCTGCTGAATATGACGTCTTGAAGTAAATTTGTGATGGAAGTTCCTGCAGCTGATGAGAAGATTGATCTTCTAGAATCTTGAGCTTCATGTGACTTCTCTTCTTCAGGAAGTCGTGCTGGAAAGCGTCAAAGACAACTGAAGAGGAGCCTGAAGAAGAAGTTCCACAGTGTGTCTGAGGGGGTCGCTAAAGCAGGAAACTCTGCTCCTCTGAATCAGATCTACACGGAGCTCTACATCACTGAGGGGGGCACAGACCAGGTCAACCAGGAGCACGAGGTCCGACAGATCGAAGCAGCCACCAGGAACCAGACCAGACCAGAAACTACCATCAGAACAGAAGACCTCTTTAAAGCCTCACCTGAGAGAGACCCACCAATCAGGAGCCTGCTGACGAAGGGCGTGGCTGGCATTGGGAAGACCCTCCTGACACAGAAGGTCACTCTGGACTGGGCTGAAGACAAAGCCCACCAGAACTTCCACCTCATGTTTCCTTTCACCTTCAGAGAGCTGAACCTGCTGAAAGAGAAGAAGTTGAGTTTGATGGAACTTGTTCATCTTTTCTTTCCTGAAACCAAAGATCTCATCAGTTTTGAAGGACTCCAGGTCCTGTTCATCTTTGATGGTCTGGACGAGTGTCGACTCCCTCTGGACTTCCTCAACAGTCAGGTCCTGACAGCAGCTACAGAGTCCACCTCAGTAGACGTCCTCCTGACAAACCTCATCAGAGGGAATCTTCTTCCCTCAGCTCATCTCTGGATGACCACACGACCTGCAGCAGCCAATCAGATCCCTCCTGAGTGTGTGGACATGGTGACAGAGGTCAGAGGGTTCACTGACCTCCAGAAGGAGGAGTACTTCAGAAAGAGGTCCAGTGATGAGGAGCAGACCAGCACCATCATCTCTCACATCAAGACCTCACGAAGCCTCCACATCATGTGTCACATCCCGATCTTCTGCTGGATCATTGCCACAGTTCTGGAAGACATGTTGAAGAGAGGAGAGACAGGACAGCTGCCCAACACCCTGACTGAGATGTTCATCCACTTCCTGGTGGTTCTGTCCAAAGTCAAGAAGATGAAGTACCATGGAGCAGCTGGGACAGACACAGTTTGGGATCCTGAGAGCAGGGAGATGATGGAGTCTCTGGGAAAACTGGCTTTTGAGCATCTGAAGAAAGGAAACTTGGTCTTCTATGAATCAGACCTGACAGAGTGTGACATCAACATCACAGCTGCTTCACTTTACTCAGGAGTCTTCACTCAGATCTTCAGAGAGGAGAGAGGACTCTACCAGGACCAGATGTTCTGCTTCATCCACCTGAGTCTTCAGGAGTTTCTGGCTGCTCTTCATGTTCACCAGAACTTCATCAAGTCTGGAGTCAACTTGCTTGATTCACAACAACCATCCAGACTGTCAAGAATGTTTAGAAACAAACTTCCAATCGAAAGTTTCTACCAGAGAACCATCAATGAAGCTGTAGAAAGTCCAAATGGACATCTGGACTTGTTCCTGCGCTTCCTTCTGGGTCTTTCTCTGCAGACCAGCCAGAGTCTCCTGACAGGTTTGTTGACACAGACAGGAAGTAGTTCCTGGACCAATCAGGACACAGCAAAGCTCATCAAGAAGAAGATCAGTGAGAATGTGTCTCCAGAGAGAATCATCAACCTGTTCCACTGTCTGAATGAAGTGAAGGACACTTCTCTGGTGGAGGAGGTCCAACAGCAGCTGAGATCAGGACGTCTCCTCACAGATCAACTGTCTCCTGCTCAATGGTCCAGCCTGGCCTTCATCTTACTGTCCTCAGAGGAACATCTGAAGGTGTTTGACCTGAAGAAATACTCTACCTCAGAGGAGGTTCTTGAGAGGCTTCTGCCGGTGGTTCAAGCTTCAAATGAAGTTCTGTAAGTGGATCATTGAAACATCTCTGATATGAACCATGAATGTTTGATTTCCTTCTTCATTTTATCCAGGCTGAGAAACTCCAACTTCCTTTCTCTCTTCATGGTTTTTCTTTCACGTTGTTTTGTAAATCCATCATTTTCTAAAGTCACTTTTTGAAACAACATCAACTTATATTTGAATTTCATGAGCAAACACTTGAACATGTGTCGTGGACACAAACACACAAACAGGGAATGAACAACTGTATGTTTCTCCCTCAGGCACAGACAGGGTTTATTTTAGGATTGTCCCCAAAATCCAGCGTGAAAACTGAACATAAATGAAGAAAATGAAAAGTTTAACCAGTGTTAATAGAACAGAAAATAACATTCAGAAACAACCTCCTTCAAAAATAGTCTCCAAACTTGACAAATGTTTCAAAAGTTGAAACTAATTGAGTGCATGTGAAGCAAACATGGGAGAAGAAATGAAGGTGAATGTGACGGAAGATGATTGAAACTCCATCTGTGTCACAACATAGATCCACTGGATCCAAAGATGGAGAGAATTCACCTTGAATTTTCTAACTGTAAACATTCAAATGAAGACAACAATGTTGAGAGAGTGCAGGAGTGTGAGTGACAAACACACACACATTGTTTGAGCTTGTATTACCTGCAACACCTTCACACTCACACCTGACACTGTTATGAATAATAACTTTGTAAACCTGAGAAATATTGAATTTAAGGTTAAAAAAACAAATAGAATAAATTGACTGAAGTGAATCTTCACGATTGAATCAGTGTCTTGATTAAATTGAAGATATTTTTACTCTGGAAAAGAATTCGACACAACAATTGAGAGAAAACACACAAAAACACTGAGATAAGTAAGTGAATAGAAAAATAATCAATGATGTGTTATTATGATCAATATACATGTAACAACCTTTTATTTTCATTTGTCATTGTTGTTTGTTTTGTGACTCTTTATTTTTCCTTATGTTATCTTGTGTTTGTTTCTCATATAAACACAAATCAATCCTCTTGTTGACGACACTCGTCTCTTTCACAGGCTGAGAAACTGTCGACTGTCAGAGAGAAGTTGTTCACTTCTGTCCTCAGTCCTCAGCTCTCCGTCCTCTAGTCTGACTCAACTGGACCTGAGTCTCAACTGGAACCTGAAGGATCCAGGAGTGGAGCTGCTGTCTGCTGGACTGAAGAGTCCACACTGTCACCTGGAGACTCTCAGGTCAGAAAATCATTTCTTCAGCTTCAGAACATGTGAAAGTCAGAGGTGAGACTCCAGAGAGTCAAAGCTGCGCGTGGATCACTCGTCTTTTATTTGTAGGATTCTGCACAAAAATCAAAATACTGTTTGAGGATGGATCGCTCACACACTCGTTGCTCTCGCTCTAGAAACACCACACAATAAGTTAAACGCTAAACAATTAAACAAACATATACAATAAAACTGCTACTAAACAAAGAACATAAAATATGACAATTGAAAGAAAAAGGTGTTTCTAACATATTTTTCTACACTAATGCTCACAGAGCATCTCCTCCTCCTACCTCATCGCAGTCCTCGAGGCCATAGACATATTTACATGGACGCCGCATCGACTGCTGCCGCCCACTAGAGCGGTGTGTATACAGGGCGGCCATCTTGGTACAGTGTCACTCGCTCCTACAGTGCATTAGGTCTATAGAGGAATGATGTGTTTACACTATCACTAATCGCTCATTTGTCAAGAGGGCAGAACCCGATCACCAACAGCAAGAGACATGCCCCTAGCTCTGCGGGTAGATTTTGGCCAATTTGAGTAGCTTTGGCTAACTCCTGCTTCAACCGAGACACAAAGTCATGATGGTCAACAACAGTGGAATCAGGGAGAGCATGCTGGAACACAACATCAACAGGTTATCGTGGTGTCCTGCCAAACATGAGGAAAAAGGGTGCGAACCCAGTCGACGGGATACCTGCTTAGCTTTTGAGAAATGATCAGTCACAACAAGTACATCCACGCTTCGATTGTCAGATTTCTCACAGACCAAAAATCTATGCAAACCAATTCTAAAGGTGCAGCTGTTGGAATGCATTCAAGGGGGACAACGAAATGAAGGTTCTGGAGTTTTAGCAACAACACAGCGAAAACAGCCCTTTACTGATGATTTGAATGATGTCACTCTCCAGTCCACTCCAGTGACACAGTGCGTGCCTGACCCTGACGACCTCTGAGTCATGTAAACCACGCAACACCTGACCTTTTAATGAATTTGGGGCGATTAACTGGAAGATTTTTTGTGTTTGGTTGCCTATGACGTTTGACATAATAAAACGCCATGTTTAGAATGTTGTCCTGTTCTTGCAGTCTGGCTATTTCACTTTTAGTTAATGAGTCAGACTGAGTGATGTCCACAAGTTGAGGAAGAGGAGGTTTTGTGCCTTCTTTCTGGCTCATTCCACCGGAGATTTGTGCTCCAAAAACGGCTGATAATTCTTCAGCTGTCAAGGAATTTTGTTGGTCTAGTGCAGGGGTGGCCAAACAGAATTTGACTTCTACAGACCACGGGTCAGTCATTTTCAACAATGAACATCGTGTGCACTGTGTCTCACACACAAACTCTCAGTTCAACCAAGTCCACAAACAAAAATATAATAATTAAAATGTCTTTTTTATCTTACTATGCATGTTGCTTATTGGGACTTCTGGCTTCCTTGCTTTGAACAAACCTCTTCAGATCTGGCTTGTATTATTGCGCGTTAGATGAAAATACCGTATTGAACTCAAGCGAAGCGAACACGCACATTAAAAAAAACACAAACCCAAACTTCGATATGAATGTCATAGTGATGGGATCGGCAGTTCTTTTGACTGAACTGAATCACTAGAATCAGTTCATTAAAAGGATTTGTTCAGTTCGTTCGTTCACCAAATCACTAACTCAGTGCTTATGGAGCTCTGACTGCAATTTCTTCTACTTCCTGAACGCAGCCAAACAATCCGTTACTAGGTTTAATGATTCAGACCCGAGGTTCACGTTCACTGCACTTGAGGGACAATTTAAAAAAAAGAAAAATAAAGTGCGTTCACGGAAAAGGACCAGTACACAGACATTCGTGAGAAATTCAGCAAATAGAGAAGATCTTGAGGTGTGTTCACAGCCGAACATGAATCCCCGTTCACTGAACGAATCTGTGCCAACATAAAAACTAAATGTTCTGTAGCAAAGACTTATCATAGAATCCCTCCCACCGGCACGGTCGAGGCGTTCAACTGAACTGAGAAAGGAATTAATCACTTCATGAAGTGATTCGGTTCAGTACGTTCACTCAAAAGATCGTTCGTTCGAATAAATCGTTCGTGACGACACAACACTAGAACGTTAGAGCCGCATGAAACCAGGCAAAGAGCCGCATGCGGCCCGGGAGCCACGGGTTGGCCAGGCCTGGTCTAGTGCTTCACCCTCATTCAAAGACTGCTCAATGACCCTTTGACAGTTCGTAGTACACTTGAATGCACCATGCACTTTTTCATCTTTAAGACCACACATCTTCTGTAACAATGAGACGTAGGTCTCTGTAACAAGTCGATGATCAATGCAAGACCGAACAAATGGTTCTCAAGGGCACCAGCGACCACATTCTTGTTGCCAGGTACATAGTTCGGATCAAAACTATAAGCTGCCAACTTGGACACCGATCTTTGTTCACATGCGTCCAACTAGGGCTTAGTAAAAATGTAGGTTAGGGGATTGTTATCTGTCCAAACTGTAAGATGTCTTCCTTTTAGCCAGTGACTGAACTTATCACAAACCGCCAGAAACTCTAGCCGATGAGCAGGTTAATTCAGCTGTGAACGTGAGAGGCTTTTACTGGCAAAAGCCACTGGTCGTGCTACAGTGCCCCCTGGTGGCAACTGTGAGAGGACAGCACCTAACCCGTCAAAAGAAGCGTCTACAGCAGGAACAAGGGCTCTGTGAAGTCAGGGTGAGCCAGAGTGACACTGTGGACTGAGTCATGTTTAAGTGTTTGGAATGCAGCCTTACACTCAGCAGAACAATCACCGGGGGTGAGTTTGATGAAACCTTTTCAATTTAGGTTTGCGTTTTCTGCCTCTGCTGTTACAGGAGACAGGATCAGAAACAAGATCAAAAAGTGGTTTGGCTTCAGCTGAACATCCCTCTATGAAATGGTGATAATACAGGACCATGCTAAGAAATTATCTCATCTTCTTTGCAGGAGTGATTCCATCAGAGTCAAACAGATCAGATTCTTCCACATCAACAATGGCATTTATTTTATCAGCGTCCGTCTTTAACACCATTTGCACAAATAATGTGTCCTAAGAACCTTACAGATCTGCAAAGAAAGTTACATTTCCTAGGTGACAGCTTGAAGTTGTTAGCAGCAAGACACGAAAAAACCATCTCCAACCGCTCAATTGCAACCTCCTCCGATGGAGCAAAAACCAGCAGGTCGTCCAGATAACACAAAAGACTGGTAAAGTTCTTATCACCAAATATGGACATCATCATCTGTATACATGTTGCGGGGCTGTTGGTAAGACCCTGGAGCATTCTACTATATTTGTGCAGACCAAACGGGAAGGAGAACACTTTAAATTTCTTATCCTCTTCGTGGAGTCTGACATTATAAAACCCTGATGTGAGGTCCATAGTGGAGAAAAATGTGTTACCAGGAAGCGCAGCAAGGGCGTCTGTCTGGTGGGGCAGGGGGTCCGCATCTTTCACTGTTCAGGCATCAACCATCTGAAGTCATTGCAAATGCGTAGGTCACCATTAGGTTTAACAACAAGCACAAGAGGAGAAGAAAACTCACTCACAGATTCACGAATAATCCCCTGTTCCTCCATCTCATTTAGATCCTCAGTTTCTCATATTGACTAGAGGGGACACGGGGGTACTGCAGTCTGAAAGGCTTGTCGTCCAAACAGATTCTATATATACATATTCAGTTGCCTCAACACAATCCATTTTGTGTTTTGAGAAAGAACCATAACTTGGTTCTGACTCTGGTTCTGCAGCAGCATCTTTTCCAACAACCCCAGCAACCTCTCCATTGTAGAAGAGTCTTGATCAACTGGCTGCTGTCTCTCAGGTGGTTCACAGGCTGCTGTAGGTTAACTTCAACTCTATCCATGTTCACCTCTTCACTATGTTTGGCTGGTGTCTTCAAACTAGTCTATGAAATTCATCCAACTCGTCCTGCACTTCACGGCTGACCATTTATCCAAAGGATGGACCGGAATGTGAGAGCCAGATCTGGGTGATCAAACATTTGCCTTGTTCCCACAAGCAACCTGTGGCGACTGCAGCAGCTTTATTGAGGCGGAGCCAGTAGTCAAACGGGTCTTCATCTGTGAGAGTTGAACGAAAGGCACCATGAATATCGTTCGGAAGAAAAATGTTTCCTCAAGAGACCATACACAGCGTGAGGACGGCGTGCAACATCTATCTCTCCATTTCTATCCCAAACTTCACTCTTTAGCTCGAGCCCTTAAATGTGTGAGAATTTCTTCGACCCGACTCTCCAGTTGAACATCACGTTTCTTGAAATAATCTTCCATCAACTCGAGCCATTCTTCCAACTCAACTTTGTCTGAACATCCCCACGGAAAACAAGAGGAGCCTTGAGTTCTCTTTGTGTTTCGTGTCTAACATGAGAGAATCTAGAAATGTCCGTTGGGAAGTGACTTGAACCATCATGGGCTCCTGAGCTGTTGTGTGGGGCTGATGGAGGGGCTGTCGTCCTTGGATGGGATACCATAGTCTCAGCTCACTGTCCTCCATATGTTGAACTACATCAGTCATTTGGTCAGTCATGTTGGCATTAGCTGAAGGTTGATAGTAGTCCATGTATAGTGGAAGTAGTCGACTCCTTGATTGTCAAACACACACACATTGTTTGAGCTTGTATTACCTGCAACACCTTCACACTCACACCTGACACTGTTATGAATAATAACTTTGTAAACCTGTTCATATTGAATTTAAGGTTAAAAACAAATATAATAAATTGACTGAAGTGAATCTTCACGATTGAATCAGTGTCTTGATTAAATTGAAGATATTTTTACTCTGGAAAAGAATTCGACACAACAATTGAGAGAAAACACACAAAAACACTGAGATAAGTAAGTGAATAGAAAAAGAATCAATGATGTGTTATTATGATCAATATACATGTAACAACCTTTTATTTTCATTTGTCATTGTTGTTTTTTTTGGATCCTTTTTATTTTTCCTTATGTTATCTTGTGTTTGTTTCTCATATAAACACAAATCAATCTTCTTGTTGACGACACTCGTCTCTTTCACAGGCTGAGAAACTGTGGACTGACAGAGAGAAGTTGTTCACTTCTGTCCTCAGTCCTCAGCTCTCCGTCCTCTAGTCTGACTCAACTGGACCTGAGTCACAACTGGAACCTGAAGGATCCAGGAGTGGAGCTGCTGTCTGCTGGACTGAAGAGTCCACACTGTCACCTGGAGACTCTCAGGTCAGAACATCATTTCAAACAAACACAAACACACACATGGATGTAAACAGTGAATGGATTCATGTTTCTTCATGAAACCTTTTTCACTCTGAGAAGGATTTGAATGACTTTTCCTCGACTCATGAACTTGGTTCTAGAAGTTGATATTTCATGAACACAACAGGAAGGTGAAGAATATTTCAGGTCATGTATAATATTTCAAATCACACAACACAAGTCACACAACTTAATTTGCACAACACAAGTCACACAACACAAATCACACACCACGAAAGTCACACAACAAAAGTCACACGACACGAGTCACACGACAAAAGTCACACAACACAAGGCACACCACAAAAGTCACACCACAAAAGGCACACCACAAAAGTCACACCACAAAAGGCACACCACAAGTCACACCACAAAAGTCACACCACAAAAGGCACACCACAAAAGTCGCACAACAAAAGTCACGCAACAAAAGTCACACCACAAAAGTCACACAACACAAGTCACACAACAAAAGTCACATGACACGAGTCACATGACACAAGTCACACAACACAAATCACACAAATCACACCACAAAACTCACACAACAAGAGTCACACACAACAAGTCACAACACAACTCACATGACATGAGTCACACAACACAAGTCACACAACACGACTCACACAAGTCACACAACACAACTCACACAACACAAGTCACAAAACACGACTCACACAACACAACTCACACAACACAACTTACACAACACAATCACACAACATGAGTCACAAAAGAACTCAAAAGTGACACAACACAACTAACACAAGTCACACAACCCAAGTCACACTAAACAAGTCACACAACACGAGTCACACAACACAAGTCACACAACACAAGTCACACAACACAAGTCACATAACACAACAAGAGTCACACAACAAAAGTCACACAACAAAAGTCACACAACAAAAGTCACACAACAAAAGTCACACAACGCGACTCACAAAACACAAGTCAAATAACATGAGTCACACAACGAGTCAATGTCAAGTTACACAACACCAGTGTGAGTGGAGTTACACAACACCAGTGTAAGTGGAGTTACACAACACCAGTGTGAGTGGAGTTACACAACACCAGTGTGAGTGGAGTTACACAACACCAGTGTGAGTGGAGTTACACAACACCAGTGTGAGTGGAGTTACACAAGTGTGAGTGGAGTTACACAACACCAGTGTGAGTGGAGTTACACAACACTAACACTAACACTGACATTAAACACAAACACACAATCCTCTCACAACAGTGAGTCATGTGATCATTTATACTGTTAGATTGGAAATTATTCTACACTATACGTATACGCCATAAGTTAAATTAATGCTAAAAAGATGATCAAAATATAGAGTATAAAATACTAGCCTCATCTAAGAGCTTAAACGTTTAAATACACATTCACAACCAACATTTCACTTTCATACTGATATACACTGTGTCAAGGGTAGCTTGAAACAGACTAGAGATTATTCAGCGATTTAATGAAGGACTGTCTGTCTGCTCAGTTCACACCTGTGGACGTGAAACAAAAGGGCAACACGGAACACACCCAAAAGAGGGGGGCTGGAAGACAAAGGAACTTGAACACACAACAGGCAAGGAAGGAAGTTACTCTCCAGGTGACTCGAAACAGGAGTTAACATAAAAGAACCACTGCCCCGGAATAGGCGACCCCTGGACAGGAAACTTTCCCTTAAATGTAGAGACGACCCATAACCAGAGACCGTCTTTCCCGGAGCTATTGACCTGTACAGCTGCCGGCAAAGAGCGAGTCCGATCGATCGTAAAAGTTTCTATGTTTGTTTGTTTTGAAGCGGTGAATAAACGACCGTACACTCTGAATTGATCCTTTTTTCTCCATAAAGCAAAGTATTAAGACCCGGAGGTGACGTCGTGTTGGAGCGCCGGAAACGGACTCCGGTTTTATCCGTTTTAATACATCAAGTGTTGAACTGATGAAAACTTCATTATTTCATGTGTTGATCAAGTTGATCCTGATTGAAATCAAAGTCTTCAAATGTTCACACAATCATGTGATGATCTTATGAACGTCAAGAGTTCAGTGTTTCCTCCAATCAAGGCTTTCAAGTCAAAATAGAGAAAAAGTCTCTTGTTGACGTTTCCGTCTCTTTCACAGGCTGAGAAACTGTCGACTGTCAGAGAGAAGTTGTTCACTTCTGTCCTCAGTCCTCAGCTCTCCGTCCTCTAGTCTGACTCAACTGGACCTGAGTCACAACCTTGACCTGAAGGATCCAGGAGTGGAGCTGCTGTCTGCTGGACTGAAGAGTCCACACTGTCACCTGGAGACTCTCAGGTCAGAACATCATTTCAAACAAACACAAACACACACATGGATGTAAACAGTGAATGGATTCATGTTTCTTCATGAAACCTTTTTCACTCTGAGAAGGATTTGAATGACTTTTCCTCGACTCATGAACTTGGTTCTAGAAGTTGATATTTCATGAACACAACAGGAAGGTGAAGAATATTTCAAGTCATGTATAACATTTCAAGTCACACAACACAAGTCGCACAACTTAATTTGCACAACACAAGTCACACAACACAAATCACACAACACAAGTCACATATCGAGTCAAAGTCGAGTTACACAACACCAGTGTGAGTGGAGTTACACAACACCAGTGTGAGTGGAGTTACACAACACCAGTGTGAGTGGAGTTACACAACACCAGTGTGAGTGGAGTTACACAACACTAACACTAACACTGACATTAAACACAAACACACATCAATCCTCTCACAACAGTGAGTCATGTGATCATTTATACATCAAGTGTTGAACTGATGAAAACTTCATTATTTCATGTGTTGATCAAGTTGATCCTGATTGAAATCAAAGTCTTCAAATGTTCACACAATCATGTGATGATCTTATGAACGTCAAGAGTTCAGTGTTTCCTCCAATCAAGGCTTTCAAGGCAAAATAGAGAAAAAGTCTCTTGTTGACGTTTCCGTCTCTTTCACAGGCTGAGAGACTGTCGACTGTCAGAGAGAAGTTGTTCACTTCTGTCCTCAGTCCTCAGCTCTCCGTCCTCTAGTCTGACTCAACTGGACCTGAGTCACAACTGGAACCTGAAGGATCCAGGAGTGGAGCTGCTGTCTGCTGGACTGAAGAGTCCACACTGTCACCTGGAGACTCTCAGGTCAGAACATCATGTCTTCAGTTCTTCTGATTTAATGAAACTGTTTCTCCTTCATTACAGTCTGTCAGCGTGTCAGATCTCAGAGGGAGGTTGTTCTTCTCTGGCCTCAGCTCTGACATCTAACCCGTCCCATCTGAGAGAGCTGGACCTGAGCTTCAATCATCCAGGAGGACCAGGACTGGAGCTGCTGTCTGCTGGACTGGAGAGTCCAGACTGGAGGCTGGAGACTCTCAGGTATGGACAGAGCAGCAGAACTCACTGACTGAGCTCCAAAGATCTTCAGACTGAACATGTGATCAGAAGCAGAGAGATGTGAGTGTGTGACGCTGCTCAGACTCTTCATCTGAACTGAGCACATGAATCCAACTCTCAGAGCTTCTCCATGTTCTCCTGCTGGACACCAGTGGAAGAACAAGGAGACAGTGGAGACTGAGCGAGTGTTTCTAGATCCATCTTTGTTGTGGTCAACACAGTCATGAAAGAACGTCCACTTAGCATCTGAAGTCAAATGAATCTGATCTTCTCAATGTTTCTTCCTCCAGGCTGGATCACTGTGGACCACAGAGGTTAACATCTGGATGGGAGATGTGTAAGTTTGATTTGATTGATGGATGAGAACTCCTTGACTCTGTCAGCTTCTAGTGGAGCAGTTGTGATGTTGAGATGTTGTTACACTTGAATCTGCTGATGGAGCTTCATCAAGTCCAGGATGATGGTGGAGATGAACGCAGAGATGTTTCAAGAACATGAAGAAACATCATGTTAGCTACATGCTAGTTTAGCTGCTGACTTGATATGGACACACTGGTGTCAATCAAATGTGACAAGATGATTCTGGGATGTTCCTCCTGGTTCTTCTCTGGAGGTGGTCCCAGTCTCAGAAGACTGTTGACTTCACTTTGATGATGATCTCCACTAGATGTCAACAAACAGAGCAGCCCTCCCTGGCTTGCTGGGACACTGAGTCCATGATTGTGTTGAAGAGAAAGTTCTTCCACCATCATCACCTCTCGTGTCTTCTTCTCTCAGACTTCCGTCCACTCTCACTGGACCCGGACACAGCACACCGGCGCCTCCTACTGTCCAACGACAACAGGACGGTGGAACTTGTGACGCAGGATCAGGATTATCTGGACCATCCCGACAGATTCCACCGGTGTCTTCAGGTGATGAGCAGAGAAGCTGTGACTGGACCATGTTACTGGGAGCTGGAGTGGAGAGGAGGAGCTTCTATCGCACTGACTCTCAGAAGAGACGGAGGGAAAGAAGACGAGTCCGAGTTTGGACAGAACCGTTATTCCTGGAGTCTGAGCTGCTCTGATGATGATGGATATAAATTCTATCACGATAAGAAAGAAACTGTCATCAAGAGTCAAGAAGTTTCTCACAGAGTAGGAATGTTGATGAACTTTAGTGATCCTGGATATTTAACCTTCTACAGTGTCTCCTCTGATGGACAGAAACACCTCCGATCGTTCTTCACCTCCACTGAACCTTTGTACCTGGGATTTGGACTCACAGAGGTTCCTGGTTCTGGTTCCTCAGTGTGTGTGACCTGAGTGTGTGAGTGTGTTCCTCCAACACACTTGTGTTGCTGCTGTCAATCATCATTAAAGTGCTGACAGTGATGATGGAAGAAATCTGCTCCTGAAACAAACGTGTTGATCTGAATGTTGTTGAAGAAACTCTTTCATCACTTGTTGAGTCGACTGAAGACTTGAAGTTCAGTGGAGCACGTGTCACTTATGATGTTCATCATGATATAATAAAACATTTGGTTTAAAACTTTCAAGAGACTCAAGGTCACTTCACAATAAAAGGTTAGAAAGAAGGTCAGACGGGTAGATGTGAGGTCAGACGGCTACATGTGAGGTCAGACAGGTAGATGTGAGGTCAGACGGGTACATGTGAGGTCAGACAGGTAGATGTGAGGTCAGACGGGTATATGTGAGGTCAGACAGGTACATGTGAGGTCAGACGGGTACATGTGAGGTCAGACAGGTAGATGTGAGGTCAGACAGGTAGATGTGAGGTCAGACAGGTACATGTGAGGTCAGACAGGTACATGTGAGGTCAGACAGGTAGATGTGAGGTCAGACAGGTAGATGTGAGGTCAGACAGGTACATGTGAGGTCAGACGGGTACATGTGAGGTCAGACAGGTAGATGTGAGGTCAGACCGGTACATGTGAGGTCAGACAGGTACATGTGAGGTCAGACAGGTAGATGTGAGGTCAGACAGGTAGATGTGAGGTCAGACAGGTAGATGTGAGGTCAGACGGGTACATGTGAGGTCAGACAGGTAGATGTGAGGTCAGACAGGTAGATGTGAGGTCAGACCGGTACATGTGAGGTCAGACGGGTACATGTGAGGTCAGACGGGTACATGTGAGGTCAGACGGGTACATGTGAGGTCAGACAGGTAGATGTGAGGTCAGACGGGTACATGTGAGGTCAGACGGGTAGATGTGAGGTCTGACGGGTAGATGTGAGGTCTGACGGGTAGATGTGAGGTCTGACGGGTACATGTGAGGTCAGACAGGTAGATGTAAGGTCAGACAGGTACATGTGAGGTCAGACGGGTAGATGTGAGGTCAGACCGGTACATGTGAGGTCAGACGGGTACATGTGAGGTCAGACGGGTACATGTGAGGTCAGACGGGTAGATGTGAGGTCAGACCGGTACATGTGAGGTCAGACGGGTACATGTGAGGTCAGACGGGTACATGTGAGGTCAGACCGGTACATGTGAGGTCAGACGGGTACATGTGAGGTCAGACAGGTAGATGTGAGGTCAGACGGGTAGATGTGAGGTCAGACAGGTAGATGTGAGGTCAGACAGGTAGATGTGAGATCAGACAGGTACATGTGAGGTCAGACGGGTACATGTGAGGTCAGACAGGTACATGTGAGGTCAGACAGGTACATGTGAGGTCAGACAGGTAGATGTGAGGTCAGACAGGTAGATGTGAGGTCAGACGGGTAGATGTGAGGTCAGACGGGTAGATGTGAGGTCAGACGGGTAGATGTGAGGTCAGACGGGTAGATGTGAGGTCAGACGGGTACATGTGAGGTCAGACAGGTACATGTGAGGTCAGACGGGTACATGTGAGGTCAGACGGGTACATGTGAGGTCAGACAGGTAGATGTGAGGTCAGACAGGTACATGTGAGGTCAGACGGGTAGATGTGAGGTCAGACGGGTAGATTTGAGGTCAGACGGGTAGATGCGAGGTCAGACGGGTAGATGTGAGGTCAGACGGGTAGATGTGAGGTCAGACGGGTAGATGTGAGGTCAGACAGGTACATTTATTCATTGAACCTTTTGTGGAATCACCTCCTTTGATCGACAACCATCATTTCTGACACACACACACACACACACACACACACACGCGCACACACACACTCACACACACACATGCACTCACACTCACACACTTATTCCTACACATGCGCACACACACACACACACTCACACACTCACTCACACTCACATTCCTACACATGCGCACACACTCACACACGCACTGACATACAAACACACACACACACAAACACACCCACGCATGCACACACACACTCACACACTTATTCCTACACATGCGCACACACGCACGGACACACACACACACGCACGCACACACGCACACACGCACACACACACACACACAGGTTCTTCTCTTCATTGTCATCAGAACCGTCACGAGGCTTCAGAGAAAGTTCTAGAAGTTCTTCTTCATCTGGACTCGTGGCTCCAGAGACAGTCCTCCAGGGTCTGTCGTCTGGTCCAGCCTCCAGTCCTGTCTCCCATGTTCACGCTCTCTCCAGGTCCTTGTACTTCTTGCGGAACACGGACACCTGGTCCTTGAAGAGCACCGGGTCCAGGCGCAGCTGCGAGTGCACCAGAGGCATGTAGCCAAACCAGCTGAAGGTGTTGATGCACTCCTGCCGCTGACTGAAGTGCTCGGGGTCGACCCAAGGAACCGTCCTGGTGCCCTGGTGAGCCAAGAGAAGGTGGTGAGACTAAGAGCATCGGCAGGATCTCAGGAAGAGGAGCGCCCACCTGTGGACCCGGGAGCTCCTTGGACTGCTTCCTCTGGACCACTTTGATTGGCGGCAGGTGCGTCTCATTCGTCTCTTTGTCATTCATTTCTCTTTCATAACAGAAGCCGAACTCTAACCCTCTCTTTGTCTCTTTTTCCTACTTCCAGGATCTCCTCACACTGGTGCACTTCTGAAGGGTCAGGGGTCAAACTATTTGGACAAATCAATTTCAAAACACGTTTTAATGTGTTTTTGTGAATTTTGTCATGTAGTTTGAAGAGTGAAGTTTGCCTGATGTCTTGTCAAAAGTACTGCAGTAATTATAAAGTACATGTTCAACATATGAAATCATTTGAAAGAATCACTTTCTTCTATCAACTCCCTTTTTTCACAGTGTCTCCCACAGATCCTAAGATCCTCTACTGTGAGGATTAATATTGAGCTCAACATTACCACGTGTCACACCTGAGGAGGAACTACACTTTACACATTCGTCAACCTTACTGTAAGAGACATACAGGCTGCAATACTTCGTTGTGCAGGTCAGTGGCCTTTTTACACAGTGCATTCAAGTTATTCAGTTGTGTTTGGAAGCCGCAACATTTGTCAACAAAAAATGGCGTAGAATGAAAATCATCAAGCCGCATCAAAGAACCAAGTCGTCACGCACCGACCAGCCTGAGATAATTGCCACACCACGCCATCCATTCACCTGGGAACAGGTAGGCCTGAACCTGTTAATGTTTGTGGATTAAGGAATCCGCTTCAATTGGAATGCATTGTGTCAAGTGAGGACAATGTATTAAATGGATGTTACGCTGGTTGCATTGGCGCATTGATTGTGGCGCATATTCTCTGTGCTTTATTGGATTGTGACGTCAGGACTTTGTGGAATGTGGCGGCTGATGTTGTCTCAAGACCTACTCATTGTTGAAATTCTTGGATCGAATCTGCTCTGTCAATGAATTGAAATGCTATGGATGGATTTGAATACGCTCTTGAATGAAATATGATTGTTTTGCTACATACTAAAATACAATCCAACGGAAATGAGTCAAATAAACGCCGATGCTGAATGTTCAAACATGGAACGTGAAAAGAGGGAAATTAAACTGACGGCCAAAGCTATGGAAAATAAAATCGAACGGTTGCAGAATGAGCGCAAAAGTGCCGTTAATAAAATCAAAGAGCTTATTCCGCAAATTAAAGCGCACATGAAATCAAAAGAAAATGTAACTGAAATCCCATCACAACTGAATAACTTGAATGCACTGTGTAAAAAGGCCACTGACCTGCACAACGAAGTATTGCAACTTCTTCCCGATGATGAACATAAAAAACAAAAAGAGTGGTTTTCTAGCATTATGGATTACAGTGATGCATTCAAGGAACGTGTGGAAAAATGGATAAAGGAAAATCCGCATGAAAACTCAAATGAATTACCACTACATACAAATACTTCTGAGCAACCAACAAAGGAAATCAATTATGCAGTACAAATTCCTGTCGAAAAAAGCAAGAATTTGTCTGTTGCTGACCCTCCAGTACCTGTTACCACTGAACAAGATCCTCAGGATGAACTACAGCCCTGTGACAGCATCTCAAATGCAACCAAGAAATCGCGCTCACATCATTCCTCATCTTTAGCTTCACGCTCATCTGCTCGCTTAAAAACGGAAACAAATCTTGCAATTTTGGCAACAAGACAAAAGGCATTAAAGGAAAAACATGCATTGGATGAAGAGGAGTTAAAGTTACGCAAAAGAAGAGAACAGCTTTTACTGGAGAATGAAATCGCTGAGGAAATGGCAAAACTAAGTGTTATAAAATCACAAAGCAGTGTCGGCAGTAAATCAAAGTCAAAGGTTTCAGAAGGGATGAACTCATACTATGAAAAGACATGCTCAAAACAACAACTAAAACCCAATGCAATTGAAACCACACAGACAGTTGTGACGCCTAAAGTCACTCACTTACCTGACATAAAACATCTCCCAGATCCTTCTTACATGCTCCAACGTTATCTTACAATTCCTGAAGATCCTGTGACTAATGTCACACAAACTGATGCATCACAAAACGACAGTGTGCTGGACATAATGAGAAAACAAAATGAAATTTCAACACTCTTGATGCAACAACAATGCCTCTCAGCACTCCCAAAAAGGGAAATTCCCATTTTCGATGGTAACCCACTCAAATACCATTCGTTTATTAAAGCATTTAAAAATGGAGTTGAGCGAAACACCAGTAACAACTGTGACAGACTCTACTTCCTTGAACAATACACCAAAGGGCATGCAAAGGGACTAGTGAGGAGCTGTCAGCACATGGAGTCGAGCAGAGGATATGTGAAGGCGAAGGCTCTATTATAAGAACACTATGGCAATGAGCAAAAGGTGGCAGCCGCATACATGGAGAGAGCTTTGTCATGGCCCACTATTAAAGCAGAAGATGGGAAAGCCCTTCAGGAGTACGGCCTCTTTCTGCGTGGATGCTGCAACGCTTTGGAGGATGTGCAGTATTTAAATGATCTTGACACACCCACAAACATGGTGGAAATCATCAAAAAACTGCCGTACAAACTCCGAGACCGCTGGAGGTGCGACGCATGTGACCTGCAGGAAAGGTACAATAGGAGAGCAAGGTTTGTGGACATTACCAACTTTGTTGAAAAACAAGTAAAAATCTTGACAGACCCTGTGTTTGGAAACATTCAGGACACTGTTATGACAACTAAACAAATGAAACACAAACCACCCCCTCGCACCAGCATCAGAGGAACCAGCTTCGCTACCACAGTGAATCATGTGGAGAGAACAGCTCAACCTGTGAATAAAGCTACAAACATAAAACCACCAGCCAGGAAGATCTGTCCCTGCTGCACTGGAGGACACACATTGGATGTGTGTGCTCGGTTGGAAAAAATGGCACACAAGGAGAAAATTGACTTCCTGAAGGAAAATGGTGCCTGTTTTCGCTGCCTGTGTATAGGACACATAAGCAAAAATTGCCAAAGGAAGATTTCCTGCTCGAAGTGTGGCCTAAGACATCCAACTGTGCTCCATAAGGATAGTGTGGCAACAGCAGAACCGGCTGAGAGAAGCATCCAGGTTACAGTGGACGACACTTTGGTTTCCAGTGGGCTTACAGGGGCTGGTGAGACAGATTGCAAGCTTCCTATCGTGCCGATCCAAGTGAAGGCGAAGAAGGGCAATAAAGTCATTCTCACATACGCCTTTTTGGACCCGGGAAGTACTGCAGTGTTCTGTACTGAGAGTCTGAAGCAGAAGCTCAATTTGTCTGGGAAGAGAGCCAACATTCTTCTCAGGACCATGGGGCAGGAGAAGGTGGTCAGTAGCTACATTGTGCCAGAGCTGGAGGTGGCAGCACTTGAAGATGACAGCTTCATTGAGTTGCCAAAAGCGTACACTCAGTTGTCAATGCCAGTCCACAAAGCAAACATACCCACAAATAAGGATCTGACAAGGTGGCCATATTTAAGACACATCTCCTTACCACAGATTGAGGCTGGAATTGAGTTGCTGATTGGAACGAATGTTCCACGAGCCATGGAACCGCTGGAAGTCATCCGCAGTGAGCACAATGGACCCTACGCTATAAGGACGGTGCTGGGCTGGACGGTAAATGGACCACTGACAGGAAACGGTGGAGAGGCCAATTACTGTGACCAGCCAGTAACGGTGAACCGTGTGTCCATTGTAAATTTGGATGAACTGTGGCAACAGCAATTTAAAATGGACTTTCCAGAATCTGCTGTGGAGGAACAAGTGGGTCTGTCCAGGGAAGACCTGAGGTTCATGGACATGGTCACAAAGTCAGCCAAACGGGTCAATGGGCATTACCAGGTTGCCCTGCCTTTGAAAAATTCAAACGTCTGCATGCCAAATAACAGGAAAGTGGTGGAACAGCGTCAAAACCATCTGAAGAGGAGGCTCCAGAGGGATCCAGTGTTTTACAAGGAGTATAACACCTTTATTAATGATCTGCTTGGTAAAGGCTATGCTGAAAGGGTTCCTGATGCAGAGCTGGAAAGAAGTGATGGCAGGGTCTGTTACATACCGCACCATGGTTTCTACCACCCGACAAAGAGAAAACTCAGAGTTGTTTTTGATTGTGGTGCCAGTTACAAAAGACAATCTCCAAATGAAGAGCTGTTGCAAGGGCCCGATCTAACCAGCTCACTGATTGGAGTTGTGACCAGGTTCAGGAGGGAACCTGTCGTCATCATGGCTGACATAGAAGCTATGTTTCACCAGGTGCAAGTGCCCCCAGATGATACTGATCTGCTGCGATTCCTCTGGTGGTCACAAGGAGACTTGAACCAAGCACCATGTGAATACAGGATGAAGGTACATCTTTTCGGAGCTACATCCTCCCCTAGCTGCGCCAACTTTGCCCTCAAGAAATGTGCAGAGGATTTTGGACATGAGCATAAGGAGGAGACAGTGGACAAGCTGCAGCACTGCTTTTATGTGGATGATTGTTTGGTGGCAGTTGCAACAGAGGAGGAAGCACTGACCCTCTGTCATGAGCTCATGTCTCTGTGCGCTAAAGGGGGATTCTGTTTGACCAAGTGGCACAGTAACAGATCTGTTCTGGAAGCGCTGGACAAAGGAGTACCTGCCTCTGTTACAGGAGCGACAGAGATGGACTGGAGTCCAGAGAAACCTTGTCGCAGGAGATCTAATTTTGCTTATGGACAGTACTGCACCTCGTAATTCTTGGATTATGGGACGTGTCTTGCAAACTTTTCCGGATTGCAAGGGATTTGTGCGTCAAATTCGGATTAAGACGAGAACAAATTGTTTGGACAGACCCATATCCAAGGTGTGTTTGTTGCTGGAGAAGGAGGAGGCAGCATGAGGACATTGCTGACCTCTATATGGACTTTGTGTTTTGTTTTTGTTTTTGTCTTTATTACTTGTGCTGGACTTTGCACTAATTGGTCATGACGACCAGAAGAAGGAATATTTGGTATAATGACTTTTCATGGACTTGAGCAATTTATTAGTCATTTTTTGCATTTTCGTTGAAATTGATATGATTTATTATGTCTCCTATTGTGTTTGAAATGTGAATTATTATGTGAGTCCTAATAATTAGGGGCTGGTGTGTAAGAGACATACAGGCTGAAGATGTGCTGCACGGTGTGTTTGAGTGTGTGTGTATTGCAGAGGGGGCGGTTCACATGGGAGTAGGCGTGTGTGCGTGCGGAGGTGTGTGCGTAAAGGTGGGCACTCACAGGTGACGCAGATGAGAGAGAGAGAGAGAGAGTCAAGGTTGGAAGTAGCCGTAATTTTTGTTGACCGCTACAGGCTTCAACGCTACAGGCTTCAACGCTACACGCTACAACGCTACACGCTACAAGCTACACCATTGCTCCATGCGAACACCACGTCAAAGGAACACGACCTCCCTGCCAGGGCGAGACGGACACCCCCAAGTGTGATCAGCAGTGCATCAACGGATACTCGCCGTCCTATCAGAAAGACTTTGGAAAGCGCTGCACGCTACACGCTACACTGTGCTGTTTGTATAACAATAAATGCACCAAAAGCATATCTGGATCTCAGCGTATCTGTTATCACAAGGAAACCAAAGCGCGTCATAAATCTACGTACCTGAGGACCCAACCTCATACTCTCAGCGGCGAAAAGTTTGTGTTTGGAAGCCGCAACACTTACGTTAATCAACCATTTCTTGGTTTCCAATGACATTCATCTGAAAAAAGGAGGAGAAGTTAGTTTTAATAGTGTGTTTGCAAAGATTCTTCAAACGATTGTCCACGTGTCACTTTTGACCTGAAGATCTGCAGGATCATGTATTCGCGTCAAACGGCTTCGTTCACCAATATTTATTGATGCTGATGACGTCGAAGACATGGTTTCTGTGGAATATTAAAACTTTCGGTTTGGTCCAGTACACGTGCCACGAATCTTCTTAGGTGGGTAAGATATTATTCTGAACCCCCGTTATATTATAAAGTACATATTTACCTGTCAGTCTGCCAAGTATCTTCTGAATCGATCGATTCGCACGTCGTTTTTTTTGGAGCCGTTTCCTGTTGGAGTCGCACGAGTCATGTTGACATTTTCCGTCACTTCCGCCTGATTTCATGAAGTTCATCAATTCAATACGACGTCACTTTGCTTTATGTATCCACTGTTTTACATTTAAACAAATGATACTTTTGTTTCAAGACTGTTGAACAGATGCTCGTGGATCAGGTGTCGTTGCAGATCTTCAAGCTTCACACATGTGCATGAAGACCAAAGACATCACAGTCGCGTTTGATGCCACGACCCAGGAAGGTGTTCTCATCGCCAGTGAGCCCCACAAAAGATGTTCATGTCATCGCCGTTGACCAACTTCCTGGGGGAATTGCTGACGATTATGCCGACCATGTGGGTTCAGCAGTTGACGGTCTTGCCTCTGAATATGCAGATCTAGATGTGATCTAGTACTTCAGATAAATAAGGTACAAGTACAGAAAGGGTGACCCAAAGGGATGCTCTATATTATTAGAAAATAAAGGCCTACAGGTATAATACCTCGTCACCGTGGTGATAGATCACACTTCTTCATATCACCGGTAAACTTCCTTCATGTTTTTTCTACTGCGACTGCGTCATGTGGTGGTTTGCAGGCATGCATTAAGAAGGACTTCTAAAAGACACACACACACACATACTTACTTACTTTTTGGGGGCGCGCTTCTCAATACCCCCCTTCGAGGACAGACCTTTCTGAATATGTTAGAGATGCTGGCAACACGAAAACATTAGTTTATATATTATATATTATTATTATATATATTGAAGTTATACCACAAATCTCTAAATGTAGATTTGGAGCCAGGGCCTTTAGTTTTCAAGCCCCTCTGCTTTTCGATAAAGCCTATAACTAACTTAACTGTTTATCTTTAGCTGCTATAACTAACTTAACTGTTTATCTTAGCTGCTATAGGCTGAGAATGCTGGAGGAGTGTACACTAAATAAAACAAAATGAATATCTTTTGCAGTGTAACTAGACGAAACTGTATAACATATTTATTTTAGCGCGCTTTCAACCAGGGCGGCGCCTATAACTGGTCTGAACCTGCACATTCATGCTGAGTGTATGTAGCATGCTAGCACACTTTTCACACTTCATAGCACACACACATGCCCAATTCAGACGCACACACACACACACACACACACACACACACCCTTATATACAGTTTAAAGTAAGAGGAATTAAAGAAGGAGTTCTTAACCAACCTAGAAATGCAATGAACGACACCAGACCACAAGTTTTCATCAACTCTTGGATCATGAGTTTCACTTGCCAGGAATACGCAAGTGCTGCCACCTTGTGTCTGTTTCCTGCAACTTCATGTCATTTCTCTCTTATTCCCTCTTAGTGGGACTGAACAACAAAACAAAAGCAGTGACAACAAACCAAAAAGTGACAGAAGACATTATATAATTACATCTAAATAAAAGCACTTGTGAGTATCGTTCCAAAGGACACAATGAAAACTCAAATGTTTCACTCAATCACTTTTATTTTATTTTGGATTGTCAGTGATTAGTTTGTAAACCTATAAAGACAGATAAACCATTTTAATTATCAATTTAGATTAAACATTCTAAATTCATTTTAAATTAACTTGAACATTGAAACATTTTGAATTCAAACAATTTAACATTTTAAATTCATTCAAACATTCGAATATTTTAAATTAATTTAAAACATCTTAATCTAATATTTTAAATGAATCAACAAGCACTAAATCTAATTTCTTGAATTTTCCGAACTCAAATGAAATGTTATTTTATCAAAACCCATTGATCACAAAATCCATATAATGCTGCAATGTGTTCCTTAACTAATATTAAACGCAGTTAAACATCCATTTGAACATCTCAGAAGCATTCAATCAATACACAATCAAAGTAAAGAAAACATTTCACCGACCATTGGCGTCTTTGGACTGAAGCCATTGTTGTGAACTTGGAGCGTCTTCTCTCTCTGACTGACTGACTGACTGAGACCCTCCATTACCTCACAGTTCACAGGTGCTGCTCATTAGTGACAATGACTGAAGCAGTGCTGTGTCTCAAATCGCATACTAGCTACTCAAAGTTAGTATTTATAGTGCGTTAGTGCGTCTCAATTCATAGTATGCGAAATTAAGTGCGCCACGCACACTAAATTGGCGTACTAACATTCCCACAGAACTGAGTATGGTTCGATGGACACTAACCACCCTAAATGGCCGCCATATTAATGACGTTGACGTTGTGAACGGAAGTTACGTCACTACCAGTCAAATGGAGGCAAGAGAGCACGTTGAGAGCGACGCCCCCTCGGTCAATTTTTCAACTTTATACCGATGTAAGTTTTTCATTTCATATGTTTGCACTAGTGCTGTTGTATAGAAACGTCAGTAACGTTTGTTTATTTGTATTTTGGATGAAAACGTGAATGCTAATGTTATTTCGCTAGCTTGTGAGCGAACACTCACTAAACATACGTCATGTCATGTACGTTACGTTTATTGTACTATAAGTAAGTAAGTAAGTAAGTAATATTTATTTATATAGCGCTTTTCGAGACCAGGGTCACAAAGCGCTTAAACAATCAAAACAATACTCAAAAAAGTACATACTTTAAAGATCAAGATAATACTGAGAACAACACAGGAGTTCGAGAAATTCAAGGAAAAGCCTGAACAAATAGAAACGTCTTAAGATGTTTCTTAAAGGAGTCAGTAGACTCCATCAAGCGCAAAGAGAGAGAAGATCGTTCCAAAGCTTAGGAGCAACAGCCTGAAAAGATTTCTCTCCTCTGGTCCTGAGCCGTGTGCGTGGAACCATAAGTAGATTCTGATCCACAGACCTCAGAGCCCGAGCTGGGGTGTAAGGCTGGATCAGATCAGTGATGTAAGGAGGAGCCTGACCATGAATAGATCTGAAAGTAAGAACCAGAATTTTAAAGTTGATCCTGAAAGAAACTGGAAGCCAGTGAAGAGTTTTAAGGACCGGAGAGATGTGAGTTCTTCTACTTGAGCGAGTCAGAATTCTCGCTGCAGAGTTCTGAATCAACTGCAGACGAGACACATCCTTCTTGTTAAGACATGAAAACAAACTGTTACAATAGTCCAGACGAGAAGAAACAAACGCATGGATTACAAGCTCCAGATCATGTTCCGACAACATTTTCCTAAGTTTAGAAAAGTGACTATATTGTATATTTTTAGGTGTTTCAACTCCATAATGTTGACATTGTTTTATGAATGAGTAAAATAAAGTCTGTGCTATTTCGCTTGATCCTCTTTATAATCCGGTGCGCTTTCCTATGAAAATAGAAGCTTTCATTGAGATTGCGTCTATGGACATATGTTTTCTTTTTATTTAGCTGCGATTATAAGCGTCTACGTGACGTTTGTCAACATTAATCGCGATCCTGCAGGGGTGACGTCACACATGCTAATCAACTGATCCTGCAGCGGTGACGTCACACCACAGGAATAAAATGAGATATTGTGCTTGTTTGTTTAAAAGCGCCATGAATACAATAGTAGATGCGTGCTTGTATAAAGACCGAATTAAGTTTAGTTTAAATTTAGCGTCAGCTAAAAAGTTTTCAAATTGCCGCATACGCAACTTCCGGATGATGACGTCACACTTGTTGACAAAGATCGATCGCATTTTATCCTCACGTTTGTGCATAACTTGACGGAACCAGGTGCGCGTCACTCGTCTATTGAGGTAAGATATCATTATTGCTTTAAGATTCAGAAATAATGTTTCATTGCGTGTAATGTAACTTTCTGTGGTGCGTTAACACGAGAGCTAGTTCGCTAACACTTAGCTTTTTAAATTATAATGTAACTCACGCACGTATTTTTTTTGTTATTTTGAAGGACGAAAATATATTTATATTCCAATAAAAAGTTTGCTATATTGGTGGGTCATGGTAGGCGATTTATTTTATTAATATTCAAGATATTGATTTCATTTATCACTTCCGCATATTAATACAGATAACATATTTATTGTATTTAAGTATATAAGTATACGTTTATTTTAACCCTTTTGGATGAGGGATTTGATCTGTTGTTGTTTTCTTTAAATGAAAGAATATATATAAAATAATAATGAAAAGTATTTTAAATTCCAGCATAAAGAGGTAAACCAGATGGAAACACAATCAAACAATGGATGAAGGAAACATGGAGAGCTTATCTCTGAATGATCAAGTATACTTGCTTGTATTTATTGATTTATTATATTTAAAAGGGAGCACTAGAATGTTTTTGTTTTTGCATGGAAGTGACCTGCAAGAACTGCCCAGAACTCCAGACCTGCATGACATGAAACATTTCTCTCTGTGGTTCCTGGCAAATGATTTCAAATGTGAAGTAAGTGAGTAACATTTGTAACATAGTGAACACAAACTTGTAAACCTACAGCACATCCCATCATGGAAATAATCTAAAATGCAATGTTATGTTCTTTTCTAGGTGAGATGGAGTGCTGCATATCAGGTGGTCAACATGTCAAAAGCAGGTGAGATGTTACATCATACACACTTTGGTCATTAAAATAGTCATGTTTGGTAATAATGATCAATACATTTCTGTGGCAGGACACACTGACATGCTGACGCTTATGGTCAAGGTTTTCTGGCTTCTGTTGTTGGAAACACTTGGTCGTGCCTGTCAAGGTGGAAGGTACACTAGACTGAAGAGTCTTTTTCAATAGATTTTACACTTCAAATGATCGGAATCAAACGACTTCATTAATACAATATTTTCCAGGTTCTGTTGACTTTCGGACAAAGAGGATTCGACGTTGTTATGGCAGTAAGGAGACGGCAGGAAGTGAAAGATTCTTGAGAAGGAGATGAACCACCTCTGGAAGTCTCTGTCAAGTCGTTGTGATTCCCTGAAAGAGTTGTCTCGCATGGCAGCGTCACAGCAAGGTAAGAGTTGATTTAGCAAGTGAAGAACAGAAGTACAGCTGATCATTCTTATTGTCTTATTCTTTTAAGATGCACCATGGGCTTGACTGGTGAGGCTTTGAAGGATCTTCAGAGCCTTTGAGGAGCAGCAGCAAGTCAGCATGACGTCACTCGAACCATGACTCGGACCAGAAACTACTACACACAAGTGTTCGATGAGGACGAGTCCATCAACGTCGTGCAGATTCACTCTGATGGTTACTCGTGACATTTGTGACGATCTGTGAACATTTGTTTGATATGAAACCTGTAATAAAGCACAATTTGACATAATTTTGAATAATGCTCGCATAGTATTCATCCCAACATGATCAATGCAGTTGTAACTTCAGAGATGCCTATAATTGATACCAATGAATGCTTAAAAAATTAAAATAAAGTTTTTATGATAACAGTTCATGTCTTTTATTATGACAGGTTGATAAAAAGCAGCTCATGTACAATATTCATATTGGAGTTAATAGTTTATCCAGTGTCAAAAGTTAAAAGTTTACTACTATTGGAATAATTACATCTATAATCACATGTAATCAATAATATGTATTGCATAAGTACAAACATAATCATACATTGGTAATCAATAACATGTACATTAATTAACAGAGGCTTGATATTGAGGCTAGTGTGAACTATCATGCTCATTTTCAGACCCCCAGGGGCCGCTGGGAATGAACCGGGGCCAAAAACGTGTTTTTCATGACTGTTGCTCTTTTGCTCTTATGTGACCTCTGTGACCCTCAGACATATGAAACTTGGTCTGCCTGACATCTGACACCTCTAAAATCATATGCTCGTGGAACCATAATGATAACTCCTCCCAAACCGGAAGTAGCTTCAGGAAGCACCTAGAAAAACGCCCTTGAAAACATATGTGTACAAATGGAACATGAAGAACCTCTAAAAGTTTCAGATCATTTAAATTAACAATGGTCGATTTATAGAGCTTCAAAGTCCAGATTTCTCCAAGTTTCCCATGATACCATGGGGCACAGGAAGTTCATAGCAACATCAAACCACCACAGTTCAACTCAGAATGGAGTCTAGAATAACATATCCAAATATCAGCTCTGAGGTCTGAGTAGAAAAAAAGTTCCCAAATCCATTCCTGGAAAATCAGGTCTCGTCATTCTGTAACACTCAGAGACCATCTTGACAGAAGAATGACAACCTCTCCCACATTTTTGCACCGATGGACACCAGATTTCTTACATAGATACTAGGGGACCGTCAGACTCTTTTTTTTATCTTTTTTAATTTTATCTTACTAGCTTCACATGGGCCCACGTGACAGTCTCTTTAAGTTATAGAATTAACCCTTTCATGTCCAACAGGCCACAATAGCCAAAATAGGTCAATAGGTCAGAGATTTCTAAAGCTACTTAAACCAAAATTTACATGTTTGATATTTAGTTCATTGTGAACACACACACTCATTTTCAGACCTCCAGGGGCCTCGGACCAGAAACAGGAGGCAAAAAGCACATTTTTTCACAACAGTTGCTATTTTGCTCTAATTTGACCTCTGTGACCCTCAGCCATATGAAACTTGGTCTGTGTGACCTCTGACACCTGTAAAATCATATTCTGGTAGAACCATAATGATAATCCCTCCCAAACCGGAAGTAGCTTCAGGAAGCAACTAGAGAAACACCCTTGAACATATATGTGTTCAAATGGAACATGAAGAACCTCTAAAAGTTTCAGATCATTTAAATTAACAATGGTCGATTTATAGAGCTTCAAAGTCCAGATTTCTCCAAGTTTCCCATGATACCATGGGGCACAGGAAGTTCATAGCAACATCAAACCACCACAGCTCAACTCAGAATGGAGTCTAGAATAACATATCCAAATATCAGCTCTGAGGTCTGGTAAGAAAAAAAGTTGCCTAAGTCCATTCCTGAAGGATCAGGGTCTGCATATTCTGTTACACTTAGAGACCATCTTGACAGAAGAATGACAACCTCTCCCTCATTTTTGGACTCATTGAACCACACTTCTCACAGGATAGTAGGAGACCATCTGAATGTGTCATATAAATATCAGCTTTACAACGGCCTTCATGCCTCTTGAAGTTAGAGAATTAACCCTTTGATGTAGCACAGGCCACTACAAACAAATTAATCATGTTGGTGTGTGTAGTTTTCTGATAGTATAACAGCAGTCCTGAGTCACCTATCAATAACATAAATATGTATATTTTAAAGTTCAAACATGTACTGTGGGTCTCACAAAGCTTTTAGACGTGCTGTCTTCTATTTCATAGTTTGAGTGTAATTTACAAATAGCTCTTCAGTTGCTATTTTAAACGATGATGATTACTGATGATTTAAATCAATTTTTTACTGTTACCCATATCACATGGAATGACAACATTATGAAAGTTATTGCAAGTGTGGTGATTTCAAGAAAGCAGTGGTTTATCTCTATTTATATCTTAAATATCTCCACTGTGTTTTGCTGCATGTTTGTTTGTTTATGTTTGTATTTTGTTTATGTACTTTGGGTGTTGATGGTTAATATTGAGTAGTGAAGGGTTAGGTATAGATGAGCTTATGCTTCATCCTTCTTAATTTGGACCTGTTGGGTAAATATTATTGTTTTGACTATAATTATTGTTTGACTAATGTCATTGGTTTTGTTTGTTTGTCTTAAGTTTACTTTCTTATGTAACATGTTTCAAATAAAGCATTAATTCATTCATGATTCATTAACATATGATGTCTGCTTTGCCTGAATATTGTTCATGTTGAACTCTATGTCGATCTCAAACACATATTTCATATCAAACAATTGTTCACAGATCGTCACAAATGTCACGAGTAACCATCAGAGTGAATCTGCATGACGTTGATGGTCTTGTCCTCATCGAAGACTTGTGTGTAGTAGTTTCTGGTCCGAGTCATGGATCGAGTGACGTCATGCTGACTTGCTGCTGCTCATCAAAGGCTCTGAAGATCCTTCAAAGCCTCACCAGTCAAGCCCATGGTGCATCTTAAAGGAATAAGACAATAAGAATGAGCAGCTGTACTTCTGTTCTTCACTTGCTAAATCAACTCTTACCTTGCTGTGACGCTGCCATGCGAGACAACTCTTTCAGGGAATCACAACGACTTGACAGAGTCCAGAGGTGGTTCATCTCCTTCTCAAGAATCTTTCACTTCCTGCCGTCTCCTTACTGCCATAACAACGTTGAATGCTCTTTGTCTGAAAGTCAACAGAACCTGGAAAACATTGTATTAATGAAGTCGTATAATTCTGATCATTTTAATTGTAAAATCTATTGAAAAAGACTCTTCAGTCTAGTGTACCTTCCACCTTGACGGGCACGACCAAGTGTTTCCAACAACAGAAGCCAGAAAACCTTGACCATAAGCGTCAGCATGTCAGTGCGTCCTGCCACAGAAATGTATTGATCATTATTACCAAACATGACTATTTTAATGACCAAAGTGTGTATGATGTAACCATCTCACCTGCTTTTGACATGTTGACCCCTTCCACCTCCGATGGTTAGTCCAGCACCTGATATGCAGCACTCCATCTCACCTAGAAAAGAACATAGAATTGCATTTTAGATTATTTCCATGATGGGATGTGCTGTAGGTTTACAAGTTTGTGTTCACTATGTTACAAATATTACTCACTTATTTCACATTTGAAATCATTTGTCAGGAACCACAGAGAGAAAGGTTTCATGTCAAGCAGGTCTGGGCAGTTCTTGCAGGTCACTTCCATGCAAAAACAAAACAAAAACATACTAGTGCTCCCTTTTAAATATAATAAATCAATAAATATAAGCAAGTATACTTGATCATTCATAGATAAGCTCTCCAAGTTTCCTTCATCCATTGTTTGATTGTGTTTCCATCTGGTTTACCTATTTATGCTGGAATTTAAAATACGTTTCATTATAATTTTAAATACAGGGAGTGCAGAATTATTAGGCAAATGAGTATTTTGACCACATCATGCTCTTTATGCATGTTGTCTTACTCCAAGTTGTATAGGCTCGAAAGCCTACTCCCAATTACGCATATCAGGTGATGTGCATCTCTGTAATGAGAAGGGGTGTGGTCTAATGACATCAACACCCTATATCAGGTGTGCATAATTATTAGGCAACTTCCTTTCCTTTGGCAAAATGGGTCAGAAGAGGGACTTGACAGGCTCCCAAAAGTCAAAAATAGTGAGATATCTTGCAGAGGGATGCAGCACTCTTAAAATTGCCAAGCTTCTGAAGCGTGACCATCGAACAATCAAGCGTTTCATTCAAAATAGTCAACAGGGTCGCAAAAAGCTTGTGGAAAAACCAAGGCGCAAAATAACTGCCCATGAACTGAGAAAAGTCAAGCATGCAGCTGCCAAGATGCCACTTGCCACCAGTTTTGCCATATTTCAGAGCTGCAACATCACTGGAGTGCCAAAAAGCACAAGGTGTGCAATACTCAGAGACATGGCCAAGGTAAGAAAGGCTGAAAAACGACCACCACTGAACAAGACACACAAGCTGAAACGTCTACTTGTGGACTGGGCCAAGAAATATCTCAAGACTGATTTTTCTAAGGTTTTATGGACTGATGAAATGAGAGTGAGTCTTGATGGGCCAGATGGATGGGCCCGTGGCTGGATCGGTAAAGGGCAGAGAGCTCCAGTCCGACTCAGACGCCAGCAAGGTGGAGGTGGGGTACTGGTATGGGCTGGTATCATCAAAGATGAGCTTGTGGGGCCTTTTCGGGTTGAGGATGGAGTCAAGCTCAACTCCCAGTCCTACTGCCAGTTTCTGGAAGACACCTTCTTCAAGCAGTGGTACAGGAAGAAGTCGGCATCCTTCAAGAAAAACATGATTTTCATGCAGGACAATGCTCCATCATTGCTGGCAAGAAAGGGTCTAAAAGAAGAAAAACTAATGACATGGCCTCCTTGTTCACCTGATCTGAACCCCATAGAGAACCTGTGGTCCCTCATCAAATGTCAGATTTACAAGGAGGGAAAACAGTACACCTCTCTGAACCGTGTCTGGGAGGCTGTGGTTGCTGCTGCACGCAATGTTGATCGTGAACAGATCAAAACACTGACAGAATCCATGGATGGCAGGCTTTTGAGTGTCCTTGCAAAGAAAGGTGGCTATATTGGTCACTGATTTGTTTTTGTTTTGTTTTTGAATGTCAGAAATGTATATTTGTGATTGTTGAACGGTTATATTGGTTTCCCTGGTGAAAATAAATAATTATAATGGGTATATATTTGTTTTTTGTTAAGTTGCCTAATAATTATGCACAGTAAAAGTCACCTGCACACACAGATATCTTCCTAAAATAGCTAAAACTAAAAAAGCCCTGCTCCAACTTCCAAAAATATTCACCTTTGATATTAATGAGTGTTTTGGGTTAATTAAGAGCATGGTTGTTGTTCAATAATAAAATTAATCCTCAAAAATACAACTTGCCTAATATTTCCGCACTCCCTGTATATTCTTTCATTTAAAGAAAACAACAAAAGAATAATAAATAAAAAGTATAATTTAAAAAGCTAAGTGTTAGCGAACTAGCTCTCGTGTTAACGCACCACAGAAAGTTACATTACACGCAATGAAACCTTATTTCTGAGTCAACTTAAAGCAATAATGATATCTTACCTCAATAGACGAGTGACGCGCACTTGGTTCCGTCAAGTTACTGAACAAACGTGTGGACAAAATGCTATCAATCTTTGTCAACAAGCGTGACGTCATCATCTGGCGTTTGGACGCGTGTGTGACGTCACCTCTGCAGGATCGCGATTACTGTTGACAAACGTCACGTAGACGCTCAATAAACTAAAGCTAAATAAAAAGAAAACATATGTCCATAAATGCAATCTCAATGAAAGATTCTATTTTCATAGAAAAGCACCGGATTATAAAGAATAAGCATGTATTAATCCGCGAGAGCCTCTTGACTTCCGCGATGCGTGAACAATCCAAGCTTAAAAAAATTAAAATTAAGCATTTTTACCGATTTATATTCACTCTGTACCTCCTTAAAGTGGTTTGAGGTCGGTAAGCACAATCGGGGTTAGAATCGCACTGTTGACATTAAACATTTCAAGTGCGCTTCATAGTTGTAGTATTACGGTAGCCAAAGGAAAGCAGGGGGGTGCTCTGTATATTACTGGGTGACCCGGGTCGGCAAATACCGCCGTTTTTGTCCTCCCTGTAGCGTTGCCTTATTGACGCCAGGGGGACATTGCACGGCGTAGGACGGTGTGACGCCTTGGGTGTGAGGACGTGTTGGTTTATCAAACACGTCCTCACACCCGAGGCGTCATACCGTCCTACGGCGTGCAATTCCCCCCAGGCGTCACTAGAGTGACGTTAGAGGGGGGACAAAAACGTCGGTTTTAGCCTACCCGGGTCACCCAGTATTATACCGACTTCGGGGGAGTAATCCCCGACGTCAGGGTAACATTTTAATTTAGTTTAGTGAATTGTATAATAAAGTATTAAATGATTGAATATTAAAAAATAAAACTTTAAAAATGATTAAATGATTAAATGATTAAATATTAAAAAATGAACCTTTAAATAAAGTATTGAATGATTGGATATTAAAAAATAAACCTGTCAAGTCCAACTCTTGTTCAGGTTCAAAGGACACAAGGAAAACTCAAATGTTTAATTCAATCACTTTTATTTTCTTTATTGTCAGTAATTAGGTTGTAAACCTATAAAGATAAACAAACCATTTTAATTATCCATTTAAATTAAACATTCTAAATTCATTTTAAATTCACTTAAACATTCAAACATGTTGAATTCATTCAAACAATAACATTTTAAATTCATTTAAACATTTGAATATTTTAAATTCATTTAAACATCTTAAATATTTTAAATGAATCAACAAGCACTAAATCTAATTTCTTGAATTTTCCAAACTCAGTTCCTTAACAAATATTTAAAGCAGTTAAACATCCATTCGAACATCTCAGAAGCATTCAATCAATACACAATCAAAGTAAAGAAAACATTTCACCGACCATTGGCGTCTTTGGACTGAAGCCATTGTTGTGAACTTGGAGCGTCTTCTCTCTCTGACTGACTGACTGACTGAGACCCTCCATTACCTCACAGTTCACAGGTGCTGCTCATTAGTGACAATGACTGAAGCAGCTGCTGCTGGTGCACTCTGGGAAATGTGGTTCTTTCACACACTGAGATTCAGCTGAACGATTGAATATTAAAGAATTAAACTTTAAATAAAGTATTAAATGACTCAATATTAAAAATTAAACCTTTAAATAAATAATGTAAAATGATTCAATATTAAAAATTAAACCTTTAAATAAATAAAGTATTAAATGATTTAATATTAAAAAAGAAACCTTTAAATAAAGTATTAAATGATTCAATATTACAAAATAAATCTTTAAATAAAGTATTAAATGATTCAATATAAAAAAGAAACCTTTAAATAAATGAGGTATTAAATGATTAAATATTAAAAAATAAACCTTTAGATAAAGTATTAAATGATTCAATATGAAAAAGAAACCTTTAAATAAATAAAGTATTAAATGATTAAATATTAAAAAAGAAACCTTTAAATAAAGTATTGATGATATTAATGATTCAATGTTAAAAAATAAACTTTTGAGTTCCGGTGACGCCATGACACAGGCAACAGTGTAGAACTTCAGCTCCGTCATTAAAACTAAGAAAACTAACTAAACTGAATTTGCTCGTCAAAAAAGACACGAACAACATCAACCTCATTCAGAGGAAAGGGAACGAGTCGACAAGACAAATTGGACAAGAACTTGAAAATAACATGATATCGCTGACGAGCCGGAGTCGAGGCTAATGGCGGAGCTAACCAGCCTCCGTGAAGAGAGAAGGCCAGAGTCACACCAGACTCTGACTGAACTGGAGACTTCACTTCAAGAACTCAAGGTATCAAGCAGCTGGAGGAGCGACAACACAAACACAATAAGTTGTGGTGAAGAGACACAGAAGCTACACGGACAAACCTTCCTTATCTTCTGAACGAGAAGCGAGCCTGACAGCCCGGAATGAGGAAAATAGGTCGCGAAGAAAAAATCTCCGGATATATCAAGTTCCAGAAGGAGCTGAGGGTGAGAACATGAAGAGTTTTCTGCAACAAACGTTGAAGTCGACCATCAACTACCACCATTAACTTTCAAATGAAGAGAGCGACTCTGACGCTGCACCGAGTTCGATAGTGGTGAGGTTTCTGGACTTCTCTAGCAAAGGTTTCTGGACTTCTCTAGCAAAGGTTTCTGGACTTCTCTACCAAAGGTTTCTGGACTTCTCTACCGAAGGTTACTGGACTTCTCTAGCAAAGGTTTCTGGACTTCTCTAGCAAAGGTTTCTGGACTTCTCTACCAAAGGTTACTGGACTTCTCTAGCAAAGGTTTCTGGATTTCTCTACCAAAGGTTTCTGGACTTCTCTACCAAAGGTTTCTGGACTTCCCTTGCAAAGGTTACTGGACTTCTCTAGCAAAGGTTTCTGGACTTCTCTACCAAAGGTTACTGGACTTCTCTACCAAAGTTTTCTGGACTTCTCTAGCAAAGGTTTCTGGACTTCTCTAGCAAAGGTTTCTGGACTTCTCTTCCAAAGGTTTCTGGACTTCTCTACCAAAGGTTTCTGGACTTCTCTACCAAAAGTTTCTGGACTTCTCTAGCAAAGGTTTCTGGACTTCTCTAGCAAAGGTTTCTGGACTTCTCTAGCAAAGGTTTCTGGACTTCTCTACCAAAGGTTACTGGACTTCTCTAGCAAAGGTTTCTGGACTTATCTTCCAAAGGTTTCTGGACTTCTCTAGCAAAGGTTTCTGGACTTCTCTACCAAAGGTTACTGGACTTCTCTACCAAAAGTTTCTGGACTTCTTTACCAAAGGTTTCTGGACTTATCTACCAAAGGTTTCTGGACTTCTCTACCAAAAGTTTCTGGACTTCTCTACCAAAGGTTTCTGGACTTCTCTAGCAAAGGTTTCTGGACTTCTCTACCAAAAGTTTCTGGACTTCTCTACCAAAGGTTTCTGGACTTCTCTACCAAACGTTTCTGGACTTCTCTACCAAAGGTTTCTGGACTTATCTACCAAACGTTTCTGGACTTCTCTACCAAAAGTTTCTGGACTTATCTACCAAAGGTTTCTGGACTTCTCTACCAAAAGTTTCTGGACTTCTCTACCAAAGGTTTCTGGACTTCTCTACCAAAAGTTTCTGGACTTCTCTACCAAAGGTTTCTGGACTTCTCTACCAAAGGTTTCTGGACTTCTCTACCAAAGGTTTCTGGACTTCTCTTAATGATTCAATATTAAAAAATAAACCTTTAAATAAGGTATTAAATGATTCAATATTAAAAAATAAACTTTTATATAAAGTATTAAATGGGCTTCCGGGAGAACACCGATGTGATGGCAGCGTGGTGAAGAAGCTCTCAATAGAACCTGATAAATTTACTAAATTACCACAGAAATTTCTAAAGATTTTACATTTTAAACAAAGGGGGCAAGAATTCTTCCGTGATTTGGACCCGAAAGACAAGTGTCTCAAAGGACAGCGAAAACACCTGTAGCGCCGCAGACAACGAAGCTAACGAACCAACATGGCCGACATGGATCTCATCCTGCAAGAACTGAGAGGTTCCGACAGGAGAGTAAAACTCAATTTCAATCATTAAAAGAAGATGTCGAAGCTCAAGAAAAGGATGGAAGAGGCATAGGGACAGATTGTGACGGCAGAAGAAAGGCTTCAGAACATCGAGGAAGTTGCTACAGAGATGCTAAAGCTACACGCGAGAGTCGAGGAGAAGATGGTGGACTTGGAAAGCCGATCTAGAAGGGAAAATATACGGATCTATGGCGTTCCGGAGGAGGCTGAGGAGTCATCCTCCATGATAACTTTTCTGGAGAACTTGCTTCGTGACGGACTTGGGACGACAGAGAGCGGAGCTGAGGATGGAGAGAGCGACGCTGGACCTCAGCTGCCCGACAGCAAGACCTCCATCGTCGTCAAGTTTCTGAGTTTCACTACGAAAGAATCGATTCTTCGCAAGGTGTGGCAGAGCAGAGGATTCTCCTGGAAATCTAACCAAATCAACATGGATCATGATTATCCTCCAGCCATCATCAAACAGCGGCGCGAGTTTGCAGAAGTGCGCAAAGTCCTGAAGGAAAACCAAGTTCAATTTCAGACTCTCTTCCCGGCCAGACTACGAGTGAAATACAAAGACGGAACCAGAACCTACAGTGGAGGAAGCAACGGAGGATATGAGAAAACGATTCGACGTCACACTGGTCAGACCAGAGTCACTGAGACACTTCCACGTCAGGATCAGGGCTACAAGGAGAAACTTTCAGAAGATCCTCACCTGCTCCGCCCATCAACTGACTCTCCATCAGCGGTTTGTGACACGAATATTATTATTATTATTCATAATTAACATCAGCGGAAGGAAAACGTAGAATTGAAAAGGTTTGTTTGAGACTCTTGCTTTAAGTCATGGTGCCTCACACCTAAGGGCCCCCTGCGGATTGGGATGGGGGGGTTTCCCTTCAAGCCACCTAATATGGCTGAACAGGGTCAGTTCCTGAGACCCCTCCTTTGGGAGTCACTCAAATGGTTTATTAAGTTGAATGTATTATTGAGTTTGTTTGTTTTTTCTGGCTTTGTTTATTCGTTTTTTGAGGGGGGGAGGGAGCTTTGAACCAGTTTTGTGAAATTGTTGGAAAAGGACACCAGTAATGGATAAAAGATCAATAAATATTGTGTCGTTTAACATTAACGGCGTATTCAACCCAGTTAAGAGGGCGAAGATATTGTCAAAACTTAAGATAAAATTCACGTTGCTTTCTTACAAGAAACACATCTTGATGACACAGAACATGGTAAACTGAATAAATCAGGATTTAAACACGTCTATTTTGCTTCTCATAGTTCAGGAAGAAGGAGGGGAGTGTGATCCTCATAGATAACAGTAAATTACCAGCACATTTCAGAGTATAAAGATAATGAAGGTAGATTTATAATAATTACAGGTAAAGTTGAAGAGGAATTGGTGAGTTTCTTTAACGTGTATGTTCCACCTGGAGCGACTGGTTCTATAAACGTTTACTTGAAATAATGACAACAAAAAGCCAAAGGATGTTGATTTGTGGGCGACTTCATTATTCGACTTAACCCCAAAATAGACTCATCTAATGGCAAGTCAGACACAAGAAACATCAACAAAATGTTCAACAATATTATGGAAGAAGTGGGAATTATTGATACTTGGAGAGAGTTGAACTCAAAAAACCGAGAATATACACATTACTCAGCAGCTCATAATGTTTACTATCGCATTGACTATTTCTTCATGTTTAAAACGGATCAAAGGGTAAATAAGTGTGAAATAGGCCCCAGTAGTGTTTCCGACCACGGTCCGGTCTACATGACGGTTGGTCTGGGAAAAAGCGTAGATCTACAGTCTGGAGACTAAATTCAAACATTCTAAATAGCCACGCTATTAAAGATAAACTGAAAGCTGAAATTGAAGACTATTTAGAATTAAATGATAACAAGGAAGTATCACCACCTATATTATGGGATGCTCTTAAGGCTGTGTTGAGGGGTAAAATAATTTCTATCTCTTCATATGAGAAGAAACTTAGACAACAAGAACTTATGGAACTCGAAGACAAACTGAGGACAACTCAAATGAAACACTCCCAGTCCTTAGATGATGACACTAAATTGAAAGTCCAAAAACTAAGAAAAGAAATAGATGAAATAAATACACATGAGATACAAAAAAAACTACTTTTCACCAAGCAAAAATACTACGAGGCTGGTGGAAAATCTATGAGGCTCCTGTCATACAAGTTGAGAAAACAGCAAGCTGACCGGTCTATACACAAAAGTGGAAACTAATCAACAAAACATTCAGAAATGTTTCTTAAAATGTTATGAAAAGCTCTATTCTCAACCTCAAACAGCTAATGTCCACCAGATTGACAAATTCTTATCCCAAATTGAGCTTCCAAAGGTTAACAATGAACAAAACGAAGAATTAACATCAAAAATCACAGAAGATGAACTTCGATCAGCAATTAAAAGATTAAAAGGAGGGAAATCCCCCGACAGATGGATTTACCTCCGAGTGGTACAAAATAATGCAAGATCAACTAATTACTACACTGAGAACATTTAACTGGGTTTTAGAACATAAAGTTGTACCTCATGGAGCGAAGCGATCATATCTGTCATTCCCAAAGAAGGGAAAGATAATATGGAATGTGGGAATTATCGTCCAGTGAGCGTTTTGAACATTGATTATAAACTGTTCACCTCCATACTTACAAGAAGAATTGAACCAATCTTACCTAAATTAATTCATGAGGATCAGACAGGCTTTGTTGGAAATAGACAAACTCAAGATAGCATCAGGAGAGCATTACACATTATAAGACAAGCTGGGAATCAAAACTTGGAAACGTTGTTACTGAGTCTGGACGCAGAAAAGGCGTTCGACTCGGTAAGTTGGTCATTTTTATATAAAGTTTTATCAAAATTTGGATTTCATGAAACTATAATTGATACTTTTGCAGCATTGTACAAAAAACCAACAGCTAGAATTAAAATTAATGGAGATTTAACAAAATCATTTGTTGTGGAGAGAGGAACAAGACTGTTGTGCGTCACCACTTTTGTTTGTCATTTTCATGGAACCTCTGGGTCAATGGATCAGGCAGAGGGCAGAAATCCAAGGGGTCATGATGTCCACGGGGGAGCAAAAGCTTGCGTTGTTTGCTGATGATTTACTGTTGACCATAACACAACCTACTCAGACACTCCCCAAAGTGATGGAGATGTTATCAGCTACAAAATTAACATTGATAAAACCCAAGTTCTAAGACTGAACTATGACCCACCATCAAACATCAGGACTATGTATAACTGGAAATGGGATGCAAAACTCATCAAATTTTTAGGGGTGTCCCTATCTAGAGACGTGCTGAGACTGTATGACATCAATTATGGACCTTTGAGTGAAAGAATTAAGTTGGATTTACAAAGATGGGCAACTATACCGTATTTAAATCTCAAGGAAAGACTCCATCAGGATGAATATTCTGCCACGAATATTATATCTTTTCCAATGTCTCCCGGTCAAAATTCCACAAAAACAATTTATAGAACGGGACAGATTAATTTCAAGATTTGTGTGGGAAGGGAAAAAACCCAGGGTCAGATATAAAACACTGCAATTAAGTAAAGAGAAGGGAGGTCTGGGCCTGTCCTGCCTTCAACATTATTACCATGCAGCACAGTTGAGGCCCTTAATCTGTCTCTGTTCGAGATCTTACACTGAAGGCTGGAAGAACTTGGAAGGTTCTAGCGTAAATGCTGTTCCATTGATTGCTCTCATGGCAGACAAGAAGCTGCAGGATGAAGTGAAGGTTGTAGATGATACTTTTACAAGCATTTTTCTAAAATCTTGGCAGGAATTGGTTAAATCATGCCACCTAGGGGATTCTTGAGGTGCTTTTTCCTCAGATTTTGTGCGCAATAAAAGGGACGGCAGATTTAAGACTTGGATCTTAAAAGGTATAACTGATTATCAATCATTTATTCACAAAGGGAATTTTCAGAGTTTTGAAAACCTTCAGAAAAAACACGGTTTAGAAAAAAAAGGATTTTTACAGATACTTACAAGTCAGAAATTATTTTAATCAAAATTTGAAAAAGCCAATTGATGCATGTGAAAAAGGATTACTAGAGATTTTCATTTCATTATTGGAGGCAAATAATAGTAATAAAATAGTATCTAAATTGTACAAAGGAATTCTACAATCTAAACAAGAGAACACAGGATATACAGTGCCTTGCGAAAGTATTCGGCCCCCTTGAACCTTTCAACATTTCGCCACATTTCAGGCTTCAAACATAAAGATATAAAATTTTAGGCGTGCAATATTATTCGGCCCCCTTGCGCTAATACTTTGTAGCGCCACCTTTTGCTGCAATTACAGCTGCAAGTCGCTTGGAGTATGTCTCTATCAGTTTTGCACATCGAGAGACTGGAATTCTTGCCCATTCTTCCTTGCAAAACAGCTCGAGCTCAGTGAGGTTGGATGGAGAGCGTTTGTGAACAGCAGTCTTCAGCTCTTTCCACAGATTCTCGATTGGATTCAGGTCTGGACTTTGACTTGGCCATTCTAACACCTGGATACATCCATTTGTGAACCATTCCATTGTAGATTTGGCTTTATGTTTTGGATCATTGTCCTGTTGGAAGATAAATCTCCGTCCTAGTCTCAGGTCTTTTGCAGACTCCAACAGCTTTTCTTCCAGAATGGTCCTGTATTTGGCTCCATCCATCTTCCCATCAATTTTAGCCATCTTCCCTGTCCCTGTTGAAGAAAAGCAGGCCCAAACCATGATGCTGCCACCACCATGTTTGACAGTGGGGATGGTGTGTTCAGGGTGATGAGCTGTGTTGCTTTTACGCCAAACATATCGTTTTGCATTGTGGCCAAAAAGTTCGATTTTGGTTTCATCTGACCAGAGCACCAGAGCACTTCCACATGTTTGGTGTGTCTCCCAGGTGGCTTGTGGCAAACTTTAAACGAGACTTTTTATGGATATCTTTGAGAAATGGCTTTCTTCTTGCCACTCTTCCATAAAGGCCAGATTTGTGCAGTGCACGACTGATTGTTGTCCTATGGACAGACTCTCCCACCTCAGCTGTAGTTATCTGCAGTTCATCCAGAGTGATCATGGGCCTCTTGGCTGCATCTCTGATCAGTCTTCTCCTTGTTTGAGATGAAAGTTTGGAGGGACGGCCGGGTCTTGGTAGATTTGCAGTGGTCTGATACTCCTTCCATTTCAATATAATTGCTTGCACAGTGCTCCTTGAGATGTTTAAAGCTTGGGAAATCTTTTTGTATCCAAATCCGGCTTTAAAGTTCTCCACAACAGTATCTCGGACCTGCCTGGTGTGTTCCTTTGTCTTCATGGTTCTCTCTGCGCTTTAAACAGAACCCTGAGACTATCAAAGAGCAGGTGCATTTATACGGAGACTTGATTACACACAGGTGCATTCTATTTATCATCATCAGTCATTTAGGACAACATTGGATCATTCAAAGATCCTCACTGAACTTCTAGAGTGAGTTTGCTGCACTGAAAGTAAAGGGGCCGAATAATATTGCACGCCCCACTTTTTAGTTTTTTATTTGTTAAAAAAGTTTAAATTATCTAATAAATTTCGTTCCACTTCACGATTGTGTCCCACTTGTTGTTGATTCATGACAAAAAATTAAATTTTTATATCTTTATGTTTGAAGCCTGAAATGTGGCGAAATGTTGAAAGGTTCAAGGGGGCCGAATACTTTCGCAAGGCACTGTATAAGGCAGCGATGGGAAAAGGATGGAGATATGTATCGATCACAAATGAGAGCTGGGAAAAAAATTGTCATCTACAAAGGTTTTCAACAAGATCAAATACATGGCGGGAGTTCTGTTGGAAGAATATTATTCGATTTTTTAATCACACCCGTTCAAAAAAAACACGGATGAAGCATGTTTGAGACTTTGCGGGTATAATGGAGCAAATCACTGGCATGTCTTTTGCAGCTGCAGTGGAATCAAAACTTTTTGGACAGAGATCCACAGCCATATTAACAACATTTTTGGTGTGAATCTTCCCTGTAAAGGTGAAAACATGTACCTGGTGACCTACCAACCGAAAACTGGAACAATGGAGACAAGAATTTTTTTTTCATATTGTTGGCAGCGAGTAAAAAATGTATCACGAGGAAGTGGTTCCAAGTTGAACCACGACAGAACTGGATAGACATCATTTACGACATCTATAAGATGGAGAAGTTATCCTTTGACCTCCAAACAGAAATGGACAAGTTCTACAGGATGTGGACCAAATGGACAGAATATGTCAAACCAACTAGAAGTGATTTCATTTAAGGAGATATGTCATTTTATTTTCCATTCTGTCTGTTTAGATGCATTTATTTTCTTTTTCTAACTCTTGAAAAATATATGTATTTTGTAAATTTTATGTAATTTGTTTTTCATTACTATTACTTTGTGTTTCATCTTTCTTTTTAATCTGTACTTTATACTTGCATGTACTATTTTGTTCTACTATTTTGTTTGTAATAAAAAAATAAAAAAATGGTGGATCTTTAATGTAGAATATTCAGGTTAACGCCTCTAGTCAATTGTACATGTAGGATTGGTCAGTAACTGTATACACTTGATTCTAAGATGGCCTGTTGTGTCTTTCAGTGTGAGTTCTCACACAGGTGTCCACAGACTTGTTGGGAATCTTGGATTGTTTAATCTTTCTGTGTGTGTGACCTGACCTGTGGATGTGAACCTGAGTAGTTTGAGTTTAGTTTAAGTGAATGCAATGCAAGACAATGATTATTTAATATGAATTAAATATGAAAGATTATCAGTTAATCAAGTCACTATTTGAAATGTGTGTTAAATCATCTAGATTACAGTAAAGTTATCATTTCCTTACAGTTAAAAAAAAAAACATGTTTGTTTGTGAGCACAAACTCTTCTGGAGGTGGAGCGTTGACGGATAAGGTCAAAGGTCAAACTCTGGGACTCGATCCAACATGGCTGCCGAGTGCTGCGGGACAGACTCCGGGTTCTCAACCGTTCCTCTCTCCCGTCCAGGTCACACAACAACAAGTCTCCGGCGTCTTAGACTCGTAGCCAACCGGTCCGACTCTCGTAGGGACCTTCTTGTCGGGGACCGGACCTCCCGGCGGGTCAGAACCGTTTACCTCCAGGAAAAGACTCCAAACTTCCATCTGCCTTTTTTCTCGTTGTCTCCGTGTGCGAAATCAGACAAAAGACTTTCTTGGGGGTTTTTCCCGATGTTGTACAGTCCGCAGGGGGGGGCGGCCCGGACCCGGGGCCTCCTCCCACCCGAGTGCAGCAATAAGCTACGGGGGCGACTGAAAGGTTCCAGTGTGTTTGTACAAAGAACTGTCGACTTGGTTACTTTCATTTTTTTGTATCACAACTGAAGAGTTATTGATGTTTATGGAACTTAATAAAATATGAAAGACTGACTTTTCTTCACGAGTTGAAACTTTTAACGACTGGAGCGGCTCGGAATTCTGGCTACAGAGTTTTGTATCAACTGCAGTACTGTAAGGAAATGACAACTTTACTGTAATTATGCATTAAAACTAGATTCATTGAATGCTAAGTAATCAAAACAAACATATTCACTAGCTAACTAAAATCTCATTAGCCTATATTGAAGTAAAGATTTTGTTAGAATATATATTGATATAGAGCCAGTATCCACTTCTTAAGGTAAAAAGGAAGGAGCAGCCCGTTTTCGACGACCATGAATGTCGGCTCGTCTGGTGAGCGTTGTTGACGTACTCCCCCGTCAACAGTGCATCATTGAGCTCGTCCTGAAACATAGGAAAGTGATGAACAGCATCGCATTCTCTGGACAAAGCAGAAACAATACATTCCTCAATAATTTTTTTTCAGTAATGGAATGACACAGCAGAAACCTAGTGCTAGGACTCCAAAAACAGTCAGTAGGGTAGTACCTACAGACATAATTACCCCCTTCCATTTACCAAATAGATCAGACAGATAGTCAGACACAGGATTGCTTATACCTGATTCACAAGCTGTTTTCTCCGCCAATAATCTTAACCCATTCAACGCAATCTGGACAGAGCCCCCTTCAGCAGTGTTGTTCGGCAGAACCGTGCAACAAGAATCACCAAACATGTAACACACACCCCCTTTATTAGCCAGTAACATGTCTTAAGCAAGCCGATTCTGATAAGTCATAAGAGAATTCTGGTAAAGCTCATCGGTTAAACCTTGAATTGCATTCCGGGTGAGATTCTGCAACATCTGAATATTAAAATGGAGAAAATTGATTCTGTTGATATTCTTATTGACAGTGACCCAAACAAAGATAGACTCAAATCCTGATAGTATCTCATTAGCCATTTTACTCTTCAGGCACCCCCCTAGGTACTCCAATAGCGTCATAGTAAGCGATACCTCCTTCTGAAAGATCTAAATCTACATCAAAAGCTGCCCTTCTTGGTCTTTTGCTCAAGTAGTTATTTAAGGGATCTAAATGGTTCCAATCAACAGACAAATCAGAGGATAATTCGGGGCCAATCATAGTTACCGGCAGCATTAATCTTACAAGAGCGCACTGCCCTTCCCAATTCTTCTTAAATATGTTGTGAAGGGTACGACCACCGCAATACCAGAACAGGTCAGCTCTACAGACTGGCAAAGATGTAGCATTATTCCAAGTTGTAACATTAATATTAGTAGGGCACCAATTATCAGTTAACCAACCATAATTACGTATTCTCTCATTCACCCATCCCACCCTATTGAGACATGTGTAATCATTCTTAATGGGAGTAAAAATTGGAGGAATAGTACTGTCAGACACAACGCCATACAATAAATCTAGAGCGTGGCAGTTTCGGTCAATTTGAAATGTCAGATCCTTTCCTTCCTTGGTGTTGTAGATAGGAGGATAGTTTGGGGCCTGACGCTTTTGTCTTGCAGACAAATTCATGGGCTTGGCCAATACTACAGATTTTGTTTTGATCTTGGCTGTAGCAGAATCAGTGGCCTTAGTGAATGTATCTGAGATGGAGAGATTTGTTTGCAGTATGAGTATCAGAATTATTATTTTAGCTAAAATTCTGAACATTCTTGGTCTCTTTAAGGGATGCCAGGTCTTTCGGCTGTTGTCTGACATATTGCTTTTAGGTCAGATCTGATATCAGAGAGGGATCTTTTGGGATCCTCAGCTTTTGCACAGTGGCTGAGATGTATCCAATTGGAGGGCTTTCCCTCCTTCAAAACCTTAATGGAATGAGTTTTGGCTTCCAACACTTCAAACGGACCCTTCCCCCTTGGAAGACTCCAGTGAACCCTAAAGGGTTTCTGCCAGATCCAATCCACTGGCTTCAGTTGTAGATCTCCTTCCTCCAGGTCCCTCTGAAGGATTTCCGGCACCTGGTGAGTGAGAGTTTGTGCAATCTTATTCAAGGCAGAGATATAATCTGAAAGATCAACTCTAATGTCTTCAAGGGAACCGTCCGGTTCTCTAAATGGACCAGATGTGCTAGGTCCAGGCATCAACCTTCCGGTCAATACCTCATGAGGGGAGAGACCTAAAGTCTCGTTAGGGCAAGATCTCATTGCCATCATCGCTAATGGCAATGCATCAAGCCACTTCAGTTTAGTCCCCACACACTGTTTTGCCAACATCCTCTTGAGTGTCCCATTGGCTCACTCAACCAGACCTTGCGAAGCAGGATGATACTCAGAACCAAAACTATGTTTGATGCCAAATAAGTCTTCCACTGTTTTCAAGTCTTTGTTAGAAAAGTGTGTACCATTATCAGACCTAATGCGCCTAGGAAGGACAAACCTAGGTATCAACCACTTAATCACTTCCGCTGCCGATTCAGTTCTAGTGTGAACAGCCTCAACCCACCTAGAAAACACATCCACAAACACCAGTATGTATCTCAAACCTTTTACCCTGTTGTCAAGTCCCATGTCTGTGAAGTCAATAACAATCTCCTTCCATGGACCACTAGGGGGCGGAAATGAACCCATCCCCACTTTGAGGGTAGCTCTAGGATTGTACTTTTGACATGCCTGACAGTCCAAAACAGTCAGTTTCATTCAACTTCAACTTCATTCAAGTAGGGATGCCACCAGAACCTTTCAATTTTCGACATCATTTTCTTGTTGGAAACATGACCAAGATGATGACTCTCTTGCCACAAACTCGTTAGTAGAACCGCTGGAGCAATAAGTCTCCCATCACTATGCCTCCAGAGTTTACCCACTTTCACAGCACCTCTGTTCAACCACAAAGATTTTTCTTCGTGACTGGCTGAAGACTGCAACTGTTCAACTGTTTCTTCAGAAATGGCGGAAGAAACCTCCCCCTGAAGGACCGGTAAAGCAACCATCAAATTAGCACGATAGCTAGCCGCTAGCTTAGCGGCCTTGTCAGCTTCAGCATTACCTTTAGAAACCACAGAAGTCCCTGATTGATGACCTTTGCATTTCAATACTGCAACCTCACGTGGTGATGATAAACCCATCAAAAAGTCATTCATTTCAGAGAGATGTTTAATTGGAGCCACTGTGGCTGTAACAAACCCTTTCCTCTTCCAATGAGGAAGATCAATATAGACAGCATGATGCTGAGTCAGTATAGATATTAGCAGTTTTTCCAGAGGCCAAAAAAAAAGAATACATTATTTCCTGTGGCTCCACCCATTCATTCCTGTAGACCCTCTGCAATGGCTGCTCAAAATCCTGACCCCTATGAAGAAGCTAAAGCTGCATTATCACGCCACTGTGTCACAGATTTTGATACAGATTTGAATACATCAAAGACAATGGTAAAACAATGTCCTCAGATAAACAATCAGATGATATCTGATATTCAAGCTCCACTTGTCACCATGGTTTCTGGGATGCTTGATTTGGTTAGCACTAATGACAGAAACCGAAACCTGAGAAAGTGGTTGAAAGCCGAATTCCAAGACGCAGAGTTGACTGAGGAAATGCCAAATCAGGATCCGACAAGAAATATACGTGCCCAAATGTCAGCTGCAAATACTTGTAGTACTCCCGCAGGTAAGGCTGAGCAAGCCTCAAGGGACCAGCTATGTGAGTTAATCCCACCTGTTGCATTTAGTTCGCTTCACATGACTGCACATGATGGTTCTCCAACTGCAAAATCGGAAGCATGTGACTTTGTTGAAGGTGATCCTGAAAATGAAGATTTTCTGGCGCCAGTAGTTACCCAACCTCCTAGAGGTGCAAAGTCTAAGACTCGAATAAGCCGAAACGTGAATATAATTTACGATCACTAAAAGAGTATGCAAGGAACCCTTCCCGTGGTACTCCTCAAATGCCCATGGTTTCTTTTCCTAACAATCCTACACAAGCCCTATACTCTCCTTACACTCGTAAGGATTTGCAGCCAATAGTGGAGAATATGCCTCCTCTCTCTCAGGGAGGTGCACCTTGGACTCGTAGCATTGAACATCACACTATGGGCGACAAACTGTGTATGAGAGATTTCCGCATCATCACTTCCAGGGCTGCTGGCGCAACGGCTGCAGCTAATATTGAACAGGAAGCAAATACTCAAGACGTCAATCCTGACGATCCTTTCGAAGTATCACCGCGTGGCTGTGTATAATGCTATCAGACGACAGTTTCCTGTCTGCTTCACTTCTGCTTCACAACTTTCTAATCTGCCACCGAAGCCAATGGAGGAACCTGGAGAGTACATACACCGGTGTCTCCAGATGTGGCAAGACTTAACTGGAGCTGAACCTCGCCATGATCAGTCCACCCAAATAGTGTTCCGCATGAATATGTGTTTACTATGTTGCTTTCTCACCAAATGTAATCTTTGTGTGGCACTATAGGGATGATAGTTTAGCATGCTTAGTTTATAATCAGATTCGCGATTATTTTGAAATCAGACTTGTCTTTGTTTTAAGCATCATTATTTCATGATGCAATCAGGGGGAATGTAAGGAAATGACAACTTTACTGTAATCAATCATCTAGATTTAACACACATTTCAAATAGTCACTTGATTAACTGATAATCTTACATATTTAATTCATGTTAAATAATCATGGTCTTGTATTGCATTCACTTAAACTAAACTCAAACTACTCAGGTTCACATCCACAGGTCAGGTCACACACACAGAAAGATTAAACAATCCCAGATTCCCAGCAAGTCTCTGGACACCTGTGTGAGAACTCACACTGAAAGACACAACAGGCCAGCAAGTCGCTGGGAACAGTTTCTCTCTCTAGAAAACAACAACCTTTGGTAAATTTCCACTACGACCACGTGCGACGGCCATCTTAGAATCAAGTGTTTACAGTTACTGACCAATCCTACATTCACAATTGACTAGAGGCGTTAACCTGAATATTCTACTATAAAGATCCACCGTTTTGTGAGATCTTTGCGTTCTGGCATTCGAAGACGTCTGCGATAGATATCTCTGCTTGCTAGCGCCCATGATCACGTAAGTTCTTATCTCTGACTTTTGCATAATTCACTAAACAAGCATTTTTTCTCTTGAACTCAATACTGTGTCTGTCTTTCTTATCCACCACCACGTACGAGACTGGGGAGGGGTCGGTGTTCCTTGGAACAGAGAAACCCCTAACAGTACACACCAGGAAAGCTGTGTCACAACGTTGGTTTATAAAAAGGTGTTTTTTTTCCCGGTTTTTACAACTTCTCATTCTGCTAACATTTCCTTGAGTTCACAGTCATTTTTTTCAACTTTATTAAATGAAAAAAAAATGTTGAGTTTTTTTCTGGACTTTTCAAATTTCTGTAACATTTTAGTCTTTAAGCATTTTTTCCTCCTGTTTTTAGAGACATTTTGTTACATTGTTATTCCTTTACAGACTTCAAACTTCAGAAACTCACAATTTCTCCAACATTTATTCGTGGTCACATGGTCTGCTGGGACTTGAACTTAAGTATTTGAGTCTTTTTCACGTATTTTTCTAGACATTTTTTCAACGTTTTCAATGATAAACCTTAACTCTTTTATTATTATTATTCTCTTAAGACGTTAATTGTTGGTCTTATTAATATATGTTTTCACCTGATCCACTAGTACATGAACTTGGCTCTTTTTTCTTGTTACTTTTTCGATTGAAAAAAATGTTTTTTAATTATTGTTGTTTTTGTTATTACTGCTTTTATTGTATTACTATTTACATATTCATCTTGTTATTTTGATTATATTTTAGTATTTATTATTGTTTTAATGATTGTTGTTTTATTAATACTCAAATAGCCAATCATTATTATTGATTTTATCGTATTATTGTTTTATTATTTTATTTATCTATTATAATATGGTATTCATTATTGTTTTATTATTTTATTTATCTATTATAATATGGTATTCATTATTGTTTTATTATTTTATTTATCTATTATAATATGGTATTCATTTTTGTTTTATTATTTTATTTATCTATTATAATATGGTATTCATTATTGTTTTATTATTTTATTTATCTATTATAATATGGTATTCATTTTTGTTTTATTATTTTATTTATCTATTATAATATGGTATTCATTACTGTTTTATTATTATATTTATCTATTATAATATGGTATTCATTATTTTTTATTATTTTATTTATCTATTATAATATGGTATTCATTATTGTTTTATTTATATATTATAATATGGTATTCATTATTGTTTTATTTATATATTATAATATGTTTTTCATTATTGTTTTATTATTTAATTTATCTATTATAATATGGTATTCATCATTGTTTTATTATTTTATTTATCTATTATAATATGGTATTCATTATTGTTTTATTATTTTATTTATATATTATAATATGGCATTAATTATTGTTTTATTATTATATGTATCTATTATAATATGGTATTTATTATTGTTTTATTTATATATTATAATATGGTATTCATTATTGATTTATTATTTTATTATCTATTATATGGTATTCATCATTGTTTTATTTATATATTATAATATGTTATTCATTATTGTTTTATTATTTAATTTATCTATTATAATATGGTATTCATCATTGTTTTATTATTTTATTTATCTATTATAATATGGTATTCATTATTGTTTTATTATTTTATTCATATATTATAATATGGCATTCATTATTGTTTTATTATTATATGTATCTATTATATTATGGTATTTATTATTGTTTTATTTATATATTATAATATGGTATTCATTATTGTTTTATTATTTTATTATCTATTATAATATGGTATTCATCATTGTTTTATTATTTTATTTATCTATTATAATATGGTATTCATTATTGTTTTATTATTTTATGAATCTAATATAATATTGTTATGTCTCGTGTGTCTTTCTTGGTGTTTCCTGTTTTTATTTTGAAACCTGCTCCCTTCTGTGTCTGAGTTCCCTTTCCGGTCCCTTCCCCTGCTGATTGTTATTGTCTTCACCTGTCTTGTTTCCTGCAGCTGCCAGTGATTGCTGGCAGCCTTCATAGTCTGCTCACTCCCCCTCAGTCTTTGTCGGTAGGTCACACTTGTCGCTCCCTGTTCATCTAGTTCGTGTTTCACGTTTTAGACTCCCTATTCGAGATTGTTTTTGTTTCGCCGGTTTTGACCCCTGGTACGTCTTCTCGTTTCTCTGCCTGCCTGTGCCCTTGACCTGTTTTCTGGATTTCGTACCTGTCGGATGTATTTTGCCTGGACTACCTGTGACGATCCCTCTGCCTGCTGTCAATAAATCTGTCAAGTTTGACAACCAGACACTTTCTGCGCCTTGGTTTCCTTCCGCACCCTGACAAATATGGTATTCATTATTATTTTATTTATCTATTATAATATGGTATTCATTAATGTTTTATTTATCGTCTTCCGGTGAGCCTTTGATCGGCTGCTTGAACGTAAGCTCCTGCAATAATTGACAAAAACAATCGTTTTAACGACTACTTGTCCGGATGTTATGCTCATATCACTAAAGATATGTCTCAAGCATCTATGATCGTGATGCTCTTTTCAACATCAGAGAGTCGATGGAGGAATATAATCGCAGCCGTTTCCAACGTCCGGTGAACGTGTTTCCGGCTACGCTTCTCATCGACTTGGACTCTGTGGAATATCGTTTGATCTCTCGGGTACCGGGCGATTTCCACAAGCGATCGAGTCGGTCTGGAGTTCAGGTCCGGATGAGACGCGCAGTCGCGATCGCTCGGAACAACTCGGACGTCATCGATGTTTGATCGACATTCCTCTCGCTGCAGAGCATGACGACACGTCAGCGCTGCCGTCTGTCCAGACCTCAACGAAAGTTGGTAAGATTATTTCATTTCCACTCTTTAATTCGGCTTTTACTACCGAGTTGAACGTGAGTGACAGCTGGTACCCACGTGACCGCTGTTCGCTTCAAAATAATTCACTTCTTTTGAGTCTCAGATGACCTTGGTTGGTTCTACAAGACCTTTCTATTGTGTGTCAATCTGCCGCCCGCCTGGTCCTGCGGCGGTGTTCTTGAAAGACTTCAGTGACTTCTTATCTTCCATTATTCAAATGGAATCTGTTCTTATTCTTGGAGACTGTAATCTTCATGTTGATGACGTCACATCTTGTTCTGATAAAGAACTTTTAACTTTAACTGAAGCCTTTAATTTTGAGCAACATGTTTCTGAACCCACTCATCAAAAAGGCCACATTTTACACTTAGTTTTTACTCTTGGCCTGGACATCTCTAATGTATCTGTACATGATGTCCATCTGAGTGATCATTCTCTTGTCTTGTTTAACCTGGACTTCATCCCTGAACCTAAGCCTTTGAAAGTTAGGTCTCAGAGACGTGTCATCTCAGCCGATACTGCAGACAGTTTTTCTGCTATGTTTGAACGTCTTTCCTTTGACTGCCCAGACGTGGACAGTTTGATTCACTGTTTCACTGATCATTGTGTTGAAATACTGGATCAAGTGGCACCTGTTAAATCGAACTTGAAAATTCATAAAAAACGGTGCCCTTGGACAAATGAAGATCTCCTGAGTCTGAAGAGACTTTGTCGAAGGACTGAGCGTCTCTGGAAGTCCACTAAACTTGAGGTGCACAGACTTCACCTCAGGGATCTGAAGACTTCTTACAATGAGATGGTAGAAACTGCTAGATCTGATTACATCAGAAAACTGGTAGCAGCAAATAAGAAAAACCCCAAAGTGTTGTTTGACACGATTAATTCTCTCGTGTCTCCTGCTCCTCAAATCACGCTTGTCTTCTGTGAAGCTGACAGCAATGCATTGTTGAGATTTTTCATTGACAAAATTAAATTGATCAAAGAGAAAATCTCTCCCCCTTTGTTTGGAACCCCTACTGCTACCCCTTCACTGCTGTATCTTTGGGTGATATTTCGGCACTAGTGAACAAGATGAAACCCTCCTCTTGCTCAGATGACGTCCTTCCTTGTAGGCTTTTTATCAAAGTATTTGATGTAATTGGCCCCTGGGTTACCAATATGGTGAACCTCTCCCTTTCCTCAGGGGTTTTTCCCAATGCATTTAAACATGCCATTGTGGAGCCTCTGCTCAAAAAAAGAGGCTTAGACCCAACTGACCTCAGTCATTTCAGGCCTATTTCTAAGCTCCCTTTCTTGTCCAAGATCTTGGAGAAGTTGGTGTCTGAGCAGCTGTTCCTGGATCAGAGCGACATCCATGAGAAGTTTCAGTCTGGCTTCCGTGTTATTGAAAGTGTCCAGTGACACCATGATGTCGGCTGACTCGGGTAAATCCACTGTTCTGGTTCTCTTGGATCTGTCCTCAGCCTTTGATTTCAGAGCAACTTTATAAAGTAATGAGTGTAAAACATGGTCATGATGAGAAGTTACTGCGTCTTGGAGAGAAGAACATTTACTTGAAGTTAAACTCTTAGTGAAGGTAAAGTTAAAAAACCTAAGTGTGCGAGGGTCACTGCTGGGTCACACAATCCCTGAGAGCTTCTGCTGCAGCAAAGGGAATATGAAAGCGTGACATCAGGGCCAGTGTGACCCTCACACAGCAACACTTGACGCCGCTTAGAGGATGTGGATGTAAATCAGCAGCAGCCGAGTGTGTCGCCTTCGCTCCGTCACTGCAGGATTTACAGTCACTTTGAGGAGGAACAATGAAAAGATTCCGTCCAGGTTCCATGCAAACCTCTGTGCTTGTCAATCACAGCAGAGTGCGTGTGGTTATGATCAACAAGAAACAGTGTTTAGTTTCCTTCTAGTGGTAGTTTCACAGCTTGAATTTAAGTTTGAATCGAATAATCTGACAAGATTATTATATTATTATAACAACATTTATATATATTTTTTATTTTTTATATATAATGTTTTTTATGTATTTTTATTGGAATTATAATAAAAAGATATGTTGGAAGTTACTGTATCACTCAAAGTTACTTCTGAGACTTATTTTGCTGCACCATAAATAAACTTGAATGAGTCCACAGAAAGTACGACTTACTCATGTATCCCTGAAGTACTACACACATCTGAGGATGTCCCTGTAAGTAAGCGTGTGTCTTTGTCAAGATTGTGTTGATACGTATCACGATACAAGGATACGATATAAAGTGATATATAGTGATAGTGTAGTAAAAGGATATATTTGTAGTATTGTCCAGTACTTGACTCTGGTGTTGTGATAGTGTAGTAACAAGTATATATTTCTAGTACTGTCCAGTACTTGACTCTGGTGTTGTGATAGTGTAGTAACAAGTATATATGTGTAGTATTGTTGAGTACTTGACTCTGGTGTTGTGATAGTGTAGTAACAAGTATATATGTGTAGTATTGTCCAGTACTTGACTCTGGTGTTGTGATAGTGTAGTAACAAGTATATATGTGTAGTATTGTCCAGTACTTGACTCTGGTGTTGTAGTATTTACAGACCACATGACTCTTGACAAAGTCGTAACTGCTTTCATTTGTTTTCAAACCAAAATATGTACAAACATCAGCTTTAAAAGCTGCTGGACTCACTGTATCCTCTCGTCCTCAGTCATCATTCTTCCTTTAGCTGTGGAGGACGTAACGACTGCTGCCATCTAGAGGTCGGAGGTTTAATTGCAACTAATAAAAAAAAAGGTTACATCATTTACTCTTCAATAGTTTGTTGTAAAATTATTTTTTAAAAGTTTAAAAAAATGTAAAAAAAAGCTTCTGAAACATTGAACAGGTGGTCATAAGCGTTTGTGTAGTGAAGATGTCCTACCCTTGCTGTCTGTGACCTCTGACCTTCAGGGAGACGTCTCGCTCGTTGATATTCGACTGCTCTCCCCTGATGGTAGACCTGTATCTCTAAAGTCTTTGACTTTGACTTCCCAGAATCTTCATTTAGTCTCAATGTTGCTCTGTGAGTGGTATGTTTTTTACTGGAAAACTGTCAGGTTAATTCTAGAAATAACTTAAGCGAGAACTGTGTAGTATTGATAGTATTGATAGTATTGAAGTGTAGTAAATATAGGGTTACATTTTAACAGAACGACCAGCACTATGGTTATTACAAATATTACAATGTAATATTTTAAGAATATACCTGGAATAATGGAGCACCACCTTTGAGTCTTAGTCCAAAGGAAACTATTACATTTACGTGGATAA